>NW_020664419.1:60981408-60996581 GCF_002925995.2 Terrapene triunguis | reverse complement strand
ATCTATCACTCTCCCTCTCCCACAAGGCCAGCTAGTGGGGGGAAGAAGTGGCCAAATCGCTCCTACCCCTCTACCCCCTGTCATAGCCCGCCCACCCAAGTGTCCCCCTCCTACCTATGCCACTGCTGTACCAGTGGGTCCCCGGTATACATTGTTTCGGTATCCATGGCCAGGGTGGATAAAAATCAATGATTTTTTTAAAAAAAATCAGATTTTTTTTGATAAAATGCTTTTTGAGGAAAAAACCTATCAAGATAGTTTTAATTAAGATACATTATAGCTCAAAGACATCTCATCATGGAATAGGGATTATAAATTCTAATTCTATAGGATGAGACAATATATTCATGTAATGTTTAAGAAAAGTTTTGTAAATGAGTTCATGGATTAGGGACCCAATTTTACGGGGTTCCAGGAGCTTCTGTATAGATTTAGCTTAATCTTTACCCAATGGGACTCAGTGCTCAGTCTAGAAGATATCATCAGAGATGCTTAGTTTTGCAGTTCTCAAACTGTGGATTTGTGTCTCCAGAGATAACATGCTTGTTAACAGCTAAAAATGTTTTAAAATAAATAAATAATTAGTATATAGAGGTGAGAAATAACAGACCTCAACCTTATTGTCCCTCTGCAAATTTGTGTACACAGAGTCAATCCCTTACCTCTCTCTAAAAGTGCAAAGTTTCAAAACGTTCAATGAATAGAAGATTGTTTGGGGGCGGAATAGATCTGGACAAAGAGAAGAAGTCTGGAGATAAATGTGAGAAGCGAGGGACAGGCAGTAGAAACAAAAGTGAAACTGTTCGAGCAGCATATTCCAGAAGTCTTGAGATCTTTCTGAATGTAGACTTCATTGATTTGAGATCTACCATACCATTCTCTCACTGAAAGGGAAATGGCAGCAGGCCGTAAAAAAGACCCAGTTTGGGAATATTTTAATGAAGTTCCTCTACCTGTGGGTAAGACAGGCATGTGTGCAAAATGCAAACAGTGCAACAAAGAAATGCAGGGCCTGGTTACCCGAAGGAAACATCATCATGAGAAGTGTTCCTTCTCAGGAGGAAGCTGCATTGAAGATGATGAAAGGAATATGTCTGAACATGCAGGATCTTCAGGTTGGTAAACTTTTATTTCATACTTCTTTCTCAAGGACTGCCTGTCTTCCTTCTGGACTATTCTTGAATTCTCATGTTTGACCAAAAAATATAGTTGTTACTCTATGGTACTATCATTTTAGATGCAGTTGTGATAAAAAATAAATAGCTGAAATAGGCAGATCTTCCTTTTACAATTTCACCTTTAGTAGTACTGAGTGTCAGTAAATGCACTGAGTAATACTAAATGAGCAGTATGGTAATAATAAAGTAACTGCATTGACTTATTTTGTTTAGGAGAATCCATCCTCAACATACAGGATTCTGAAGACTATCCACCTTCAAGATCACCATCATTTTCTATCGTTTCAGAGTTATCTGCCAATGATAGTGTTTCAGTCACATCATGTATGTCACATAGCCACAGTATAACACCTGTAGCAAAAAGAAAAAAAAAATCTCCATCATCCAGAAACAACCATACATAAGTTTGCGATAAGATCCAGCAGATTACAAAAAGAGGTAATTGATGAAAAATTTGCCCGTTTTGTTTATGCAACAAACTCTCCTCTCCGTATGATTGAGAACCCACACTTCATTAACATGGTTCAGTCATTAAGACCAGGATACAGTCCACCCAACAGAGCAGCTGTCGCAGGCAAATTGCTGGATAACGTGTATAAAAGAGAAATTGAGCAGTGTGCAAAAGGTCTAGAGAGTAAAATTGTTAACCTGAGTCTTGATGGGTGGAGCAATGTCCACAATGATCCTGTTGTACATGCTTGTGTGACAACAGAAGAAGGGAATGTCTTCCTTACAGAAACAATTGGTACATCAGGAAATGCACACACAGCAGAATACTTACAAGAAGTAGCAGTAAAAGCTATAACAAACTGTGAAAAAAAATTCAAATGTCTAGTATGCAGCTCGGTCACAGACAATGCTGCAAATTTATCCAAGATGAGAAGAAATTATTTAGAAGAGAGCAAAGAGAGTCCTAAACTAATAACATATGGTTGCAGTGCTCATTTGATGCACCTCCTAGCCAAAGACTTCAGTGTTCCAGAATTAAAGGCTAATGTCGTTGAAATTGCAAAATACTTCTGTAACAACCATTTTGTAGCAGCTGCTCTGAAAAAAGTGGGAGGAATCAAGCTAACTCTCCCACAAGACGTGCAATGGAACTCAGTAGTGGATTGTTATGAGCACTATATCAAGAACTGGCCTAATCTGATGACAGTTTGTGAACAAAATCGTGAAAAAACAGATGGCACTGTCACAGCCAAAGTTCTCAACATTGGGCTTAAGAGAAATGGTGAACACATGCTGAGTACCCTGAAGCCTATTTCTGTAGCCTTGAACAAAATGCAGGGAAATAGTTGTTTATTGCTGTTGAAATTTCGAAGGAACTGAGGGAGATCTTAAAAAGAGAAGTATGCAATGACAGAGTTAAATTACAAGCATTAAAAAAAACGAATGGGACAAGCACTATCTCCAGCTCATTTTCTTGCAAATATTCTCAATACTCAGTACCAGGGTCAAACCTTAACTGCTGAAGAAGAGGAGTTGGCTATGACGTGGACATCCAGCAATCATCCCTCTGGAGCAGCGAACCACAGCCAGTGGGAGCCGCGATCGGCAGAATTTGCGGACGGGGCAGGTAAGCAAACCGGCCTGGCCCGCCGGGGCTTTCCCTACACAAGCGGCGTCCCAAGTTTGGGAAACACTGTTTTAGGTTATTAAAAAAAAAAAAACATGCTACATTTATCTTTAAAATTCTGTTATTCAATTTCCACCCAGTGTTTACTGGCACAATGATACCAGGCTAACAGTGATCTTAACTGAGCCACCAAATAATATTTTAGTGAATTTGGTACTGCCAATCATCCTTCTAGACTAGGTCTATATGAATTTTCTTCTTTACTCTTGGGAACTTATTGTCACATACAATTTAATAATTATTGTTTACATTTCTTTGAGTTCTTTTTGATACCCATACTGTTAGGGCCTGAGATAGGATATTAATTTTTGACAACATAAAGCCAAGCCAAGATAAATATAGTTTTTCCCAATCCAACTCATTTTTCAGTTTTAAAATAATTGGAGGAAAATTAATTTCGTATAGCTGGCTAGGAAAAGTATTGACTACTAAGAACCGTATTTGTTTAGATCACACAAACTCAAATGTATCTTGCAGCTGTTTAATTACAGATTACTACAGCCCTGTATTTAATATTTCAGATTTAGTATAATTATATATATTGATAGACAACCGAATTCAGTAATTTATTTTAGAATGTAAATCCTAGAATGTACAGATTAGTAACCATTAACATCACATTGCTGACATACAGCACTATTTCATGTTCCATTTTAATTGGAATAGGTTATGCTATAATTCTAACATATTTTTGTGCCCATAAATAGGGCAAACAATGGAGACTCCTCTTTGTAGTTGAAATACTTTGAAGTGTACTACATCGACTTTTATCCTAGCAGCTGGAAAGTCATAATACATTTATTCAAGTCTTCATACTGCTTCCAAAACCCATCTTCGATCATGTTTTTAAAATAAATCACACTACTTTATCAAAGGCCTTCTTAGTGGCTAAGGATAGCAGTAGACTCTCTTTCTTTTTTTATTTTGCAGGCAATGAAAGACATGGACAAATATTAGCTCAATATCCTTGGAATAAGCAATGGCCAGGGACTGACAAAAAGTGATTTAAAAATTAAAACAAACATAATATATTCTTGGTAGGATTTTTTTAAAAGGATTAGACATTTATTATTCCTATTTATACAAATAATGAGAACATCCACAGTTGCAAAAGGATAAAAAATAAAGAATGTAAACCCTCATGCTTCAGAACATAAACAACCACTAACTGACAAGTGATAGAAAGAAACTTCCTGGTGAGGGAGATTATCTTATCATTTGCAATTTCCTCTGGAACATCTGGTACTGGCTACTATCAACAACAAGATACTGGACTAGATCCTGTCTGGCAATTCCTGTTCTTTTCTCAAATGGTACATTAAGATATATTTTTATATATATTTTTGAGAACTTTCATTATGCGTTCTGTATGCCTGCACTGTTTGAGAAGCAGTACCTACAACGGAACAATCAGTATCTCTAAAGTTTGTTTTATGCCATCTGAACTGTCTTACATTTATGAACTTTTTTTTAACATAGTGGAGAATATAGAAGTACTCAGTTCACACAAAATCACGTTACAGGTTATAGCAAAATCACATTCAAAAGTTCCAATGACCAGCTCTTCTTTTCCCCTATTGTTAAGAAATGCATTCTCATTATCATTGCAAATATTTCATCTGACAGGAGTCTTTTCATAAGGCACTGTCACTTGTGTGGACACTCAGATTTATTTATACTTCAGGCTGAATAGTACATGAGGGTTTTTTTGTGTTTGTTTTTAATCAGCAATGATGAACTTCCTTTCACTTTACCTTTCAGATCAAAAACTCCTATCAAATTAAACACACAACATTATTACTACTCAAACTTTTGGCCATACTTGCACCGCAGCACAAATACGAATATAGAATATTTCATTGCTTAATTTTGCTGTTTCTTTGTTTGGGCATCAAAGTGTTAATTCCAGAAGAATTAGCTCTGGCCACGGGGGCTGAAGCCGAAGAAGTCACGGAAGAAGTCTGTTAAAGTCACGGAATCCATGACCTCTGTGACAAGGATGTTAAGAAAGCTCAAAACTCTACTCTTGGATACTAGAGAAGGAAAGAAATTACTCCTAGTCCTATCAGATCAATTACTGTGTAAACTGTCTGATAGATTACCTTGATGATCACAAAGGAAAAATACTATGTGGGGTAACAGTATTATCACTAACCAAAGTCTCTCAATATGAAAAGCATAAATACAATGCATTTAAGCTAATTTTTCAAAATATTCAAATCATTGCCCATGGCAGACGAATGTTGACCAGTTAATTTACAAAAAGGATCAACTTGTACCCATTCAGCCAAACATGTTTTTCTACAGTGACTACAAACATTTTATTGAAACTGAATCCATTAACAGTATTTAGCTATAGCACCCTGATATTCAGTCAGGATACAACCTCTGATAAGGCTACTAGATTAGCAGCAATATACCAGCAACCTTCATATTCTCTTATTACTGTTTTGTTTTGATATTAAATTGGAAGTCCAAATTCCATCTTAAACACAGTCAAAAAAATTGAAGTATGATAGGGAATCATGTTGCTAGTATAGCATGATACTATGAAGCAATTTCATAGTTAAGAATCAAGATTTGGCTTGAAATTATTTTTGAAATGCAACATTTAAAATTTTACTCATCAAAACTTGGCATTTAAAGTTTTGGGTCTCAGTCCTGCAAGAACTACTGAATGGACATAGGTATTTTTAGTAAAAGTCACTAGCAGGTCACAGGCAATAAACAAAAATTCACAGAAGTCTGCGACTTGTCCCTGACTTTGTCAGTCCCAGCCCAAGCCACTGCTCCAGGGCCGCTGCTTTGGCCATGGTGGCTGAAACCAAAGAAGTCACAGAGGTCCGTTAAAGTCATGGAATCTGTGACAAAATTGTATCCTTAATCATGACCTTTGACATCAGCTCTTAACATGAGAAAAAGCAGTGCATGGCCAGCAGAGCTCAAAGCTCTGCAGATGCAGGGGTTCCTGATCCCCAAGGGCTCAAGGATATTACAGAGCAGGCACATTCTTCAGTGATGTATCTGAAACCTGGCATGACATCAGTAGCATAGCTAGGGGAGGTGCAGGGGAAGCATAGCTAGGGGAGGTGCAGGGGAAGCAGCTGCTGCCCCTTAGCACATTTTCCAAAAGCAGCGCCTTAGTTAGGGGTTACCATGGTGCCAGTGGGCGGGGCCCACGCTCCGCTCTGAAGCTTGGCCTGCCGGGCCGCTGCTGGGCTCCTGCAGGCAATGGGGGGCAGCACGGCCAGAGGAGCCATTGGGGGCGGGGGGGGGGGACGGGCACGGCCAGAGGAGCGAGGGGGCCGCTCCTCGGCCACCGTACCCCACGCTCAGCATGGCTCAAGGCTCGGCGGCCAAGCGCTCCCCGCCCCTTGCTAATGCGGCAGCAGCAGCATCTCCCAGCAGCGGCTCGCGGCCCATTATACAGGCGGGGGGGTGGTAGGGTAGGGACCGACCGTCCGCTTCCTGCTCACGTCACGTCCCAGACTCCAGCCCGCTGTGTGCGGGGATCGCCCTGGGGCAGGGGTGCAAAGCAGTTACAGCGCGGCCCCGCCCTTCGGGCCGCCACCGTGACCCCATCCCCCTGCATCACGCCCCTCCCCGCCCGTTTGCTTGGCCCCGCACCCCTGCGCAGACCCTCTAGCTGCCGGTTACATTCCAACCGCCTGGAGCTTCCCGTGCGCCTCTCCCCTCCCCCTCCCGCAGCAGCCGCCTGGCGCGGTGTCATGGCTTTCTCCGAGGTCACTCGGCAGCTGGTGAGTCCCGCCCGGGGGCACGTGAAACTTTCTCGCCTCTTCTCCCCCCCCGCCCCCGACTGCACCCTGAAAACTTCCTCGGCTCTCCCCGGACCGAGCCCCTCCGAGGGCGCGGGCACAGCATGGCCGCAGCACAGTGTGGCCGGAGGAGCCGGGGGGGGGGCCTGGCGCGGCCGAAGGAGCCAGCCAAGGGAGGGGGGTGCGGAGTGGCTAGAGGAGGCGCCAAGGGGGGGTGGCCAGAGGAGGAGCCTACGGAGGGTGCCTTTTTTATGTTTTCTCCCCCTGCACTTAGAACCTGGCTACGCCACTGCATGACATGAGTAATTAACATATGGAGGGAGGCCTCACTTCTTGGAGGATAAAATTAGGGAAGTAAACAGATGATTACGCTGAAGTAAACAGGTCAGTAGGCTAAAAAGACAATGTCTGGGCCAGCTACAAAAAGAGGGAGAACAGCCACTGAACCATTTACTAACAATGGACAAGATAAGTTAGGACTGTAAAAAGAGGAGGATAAGAGTGCACAATGCATGGTCAGAGCAGGCTGCAGAAGGACTGGTTCTTGCAAAATAACCAAGCCAATCCAAAAATTTATGATGCAATGTATAGTCAATGTAACGTGTAAATATATATAAATGAAGAGGTTTTTGTGTAACTTTGGATGTGTGGTATGCCCTATACCCACGCCCCCTACCCTTGAGTCTGATCAACTCTACATAGGTTTGCTGTATGCCAAGTAAAGGAACTTGAATGATGAAATATGGAGTCAAAAGACGTTTTTGGATTCCAGAGAACTGAACGAGGTGTTCTCCCACAACTGGACAAATTGTTCTGGATAAGTAGGGCCTTTCATTTTTGGCTTTTATTGTATTTAATTTTGCCTGGGAATCCATGAAATGAATCTGCCATGGGCAATGATTTGAATATTTTGAAAAATTAGCTTAAATGCCCTGTATTACTATAACAACAAAAACAGGTGAAAATTGGTGGAAAAATCTATTAATTTTTCTGGGTAAATATTGGGGTTTATTTTGATGGACGGAAGGACAGGGGGGGAAAGTATTCAGTAGATTAATGCTTTGATGAATGGAATTCAATGTGATTTGCTGCAGAACTAAAACAGAACTCAAAACATACTGAGTTTAACAAAACAATACATCTCTAAACCCAAAATAAAACTTTTTATTTGAATAAAGTTTACTGTTTAGACTTAGAACTATTAGCCTATAAATATTTATATTTAATAACTGGGCCACGCCATTTGCAGCGACACACTTAACTTCATCCTTTTCTCCTGTTTTTGTTTTTTTTCCAACTTTTGAATACTTCCTTGTGTTCTGAAATGTATTCTGATACAGATTTTCATTTTCTTCCCATTTTAGAGGGAGATCTTTAAACCGTTATCTGCTAACAGCTTTAAATATATCTGTGGTGGGTGTGAGATTCATCAGTACGTTCAGATGCGCACGCACTTCAGAGCTTATGTGCATGCCTACTGTTTGTATCTTCTAAACCAGAGGTTCTCAAACTGTGGTCGTCCGCAAGCTCCATTCAGGTGGTCCACCGATAGTTCCCTCTAAGGTGCGAGCCTGGGCGGCCATACACAAGAGAATGAAGGGCCACCCACTTAATTAGTGGAGCCACGCAGGCATAGCTCCACTAATTAGGTGCCTGGACCTGGAGAAGACACACATGTAAGGTGAGGTGGTGGCCTTGGGGGGAATAAGGGGTTGGTGGGAGGGGCAGTAGGGTGAGAAGAGGGGGTGGGTGGAATTTGGGACATGCATGGCTGTGGCAGCCAGAGAAAGCGGCGACTGCCCTCCTTCTCAGCCTCAACTCTGTGGCGGGGGAGAGACCCCCCTCCTTCCCAGCCCCAGCTCTGGGGCTGCCAGAGTGGGGGAGAGAGGGAGAGACCCTCCTCCTTCCCAGCCCCAGCTTGGGGGCTGCCACAGCCGGGGAGAGAGGGCACATCCATTGCATTAGAAAGGTAAGACTACTGATATTAAAATATGAATGTGCACTTTTATTTGCAGAACAAAAAAATATTAATTATTATTAAGATTTTTTTTTTTATATAGTGCTTTTATCCAAAGCGCTTTACAATAGTTAGCTAATGGCACAAACAACATTTGGAAAGATCTTTAAGTGGTGCACCGAGGCACTCAGCTCGTGGTCCCTGGAAAAAAAAGTTTGAGAACCATTGTTCTAGACCAGGGGTTCCCAAACTTGGTTCACGGCTTGTCCAGGGTAAGCCCCTGGCGGGCCCGCGAGATGCTTTGTTTACCTGAGCTGCGCAGGCCAGCTTCCCGCAGCTCCCATTGTCTGGGAACGGCGAACCACGGCCACTGGGAGCTGCGACGGCTGTACCTGCAGACGCTCAGGTAAACAAAGTGTCTTGCGGCCCGCCGGGGCTTACCCTGAACAAGCCGCGAACCAAGTTTGGGAACCCCTGTTCTAGACTAATACATAGCCTTACTTCAACTGGCAGCTTTGCATATACACACAGACTAACGTATTATCATAATACATATATCCCATGCAATGTATTGTATTTTCCTAATAAAACAAGTTATTTTTATTTGAATGAAACAAAAGTAGGGTGAAAATCGGAAATAACTGAATAATACTTTTTGTAAAACCTGAGATTTTTTCGGTAAAATTTGGTTTAAACTGAAAACGAAGGAGCTTATGAATAAGCCAATTGGAAAAGGTCTCAGAGGGAATCCCAACAAATGATGCATGTCTTATGGTATGCAAAAAGATTCATAAAACAGAAGTATCCCTTCTTCTCTGTACCAGAGTGCAAAGCAAGTGCTTTAGGAGATGACAGGAAGGGAGCCTTGTTGCTATGCGCCTCCACTTGGGCATACCTAAGATGTGTAAGAAAAAGCCTAGTACTTTCCAGCATCAGCCAACACAAAATTTTCTATACAGACTTGTATGGCTACTGTGCATGCCAACTGGTTTTAAATTTACAAGGCTTCTTATATTTCTTTTGAGAAAATAAAAAAATTCCCACATAAAAACTGTTCAGTTAAATTTACTAAATATACTATTATTCACAGAATTCATACATGTGGTTAAGGACAATATAAACATGTGGCAATTTACTTTACACATTGCAGCCACCTTAACTCACAACCAAAAGAAATACTTATGAATTATTTCAACAGTGTTGAAAGTCTTTGTAATTAAGTATATAGTTAGCGATGCAGATGTTGAAAGAATCTGCATGTTGTGATTCTGAGTTAAGGTAGCAGATGGAAGGTGTACAGTCACCAGACATAATCACTAAAAGGATAATAGAACATTTATGTAAAGTATTCTTTAATACTCTCCTACTACAAGGATCCTGACAGGTATTTTGTCTACAAGTAATAATGTTGATTGAAGAAATCTTAACTTAACAAATTAACAAAATATGATCTAATATGATCTATTAAAGGATTGGCACATCTTGCTTCTGGAGGCGGAGCTCATTACACACACTGCTTGAATTCCTCAATTCCCCCCCCACAAGCTCCCAGGGCCACCCTCCCACCTCCCTCCATTTTAGGAACTCCATGCAGAAACCCCTCCTTCACGCCGGGGCTCTGTGTGCCCCCTTTCCTCCCTTACTAGGGTCCCCCATTTTCTCCCTGTACCACTTGTCTTAGTGCCCCCCTATCTACCACCTGTCTCTGGGCCCCTCCCCTTATGTTCTCCCTACACAATTATTTATTTTTTTCTGTCTGGGAGATAAGTCATTCAGGGCAACCACATTTTAAACTCTATTGAATCAATGGGCAGAGCTCAGATGGGAGGTACTATGCTGGAAGATATTAATGGCTACCATCAACTGGTTCTTTGATCTATAGACCATTACAGATCTCACTGAAGCTGACAGGTCTCTAACCACATGCCAGGGGCCTCTGTGTGTCCTCCACTGATTTTTCAATTTTCATCAAAATCCATAGGGTCCCATTGATGACTAGAACATTCTCTAAAAGTCTGGAGTTGACTGGAGGCAGTGTTCCAAAGTTATCATTTACTAACAGAGACAGGCCATCAAGTTGAGCATAAGGCTTAGCTTTGCTCAGCCATGTAGGCTGGCCACGGACTTACCATAGTATGTACTTGCTGTCATGGACACAATCCAGAAAGATAAGGAAATACAAATAAGCAGGCTCAAAATGACAATATTTGTCATCATTTTGATAGATTCTTTGTAGTCCTCCTGCTGGTATGACATGGGAATTCAGAGGACAATTACCTATGGGAAGGAAAGAGCAAAAAGGATCAGACAAACAATTTCAATTAAAGAGGCATTTTTGTTAAAAACAAAGTTTAATGCAGAGGCTGTGGCTTGGGCCCTAGCACTAGGAACCATTCCTCAGATCATTGCTAAGTTAAAGACAACTACACCCCCACATGGCAACGCCCCGCCCCACAACAGGGGAGCATCTTGAAACTAACCCAGCAAGAGGGAGCCTCTCCCAGCGCGCACAGGCAAGAGGCACCAAGTCCATGTCACCACCCGTAAGAAAAGAGGGAGAGTCAGAAAAGGCAGAGCAAGTTTGTGATCCCCCGCCCATGGGAGCGTGTCGGATCTGCGAGCCCTTCCCCGCACGATGGAGGGTCGGGTCTGCGGGCCTTTCCCCACACGTGAGGGGTTGGGGCGGTCGGGTCTGCGGGCCCTTCCCCCCCCCCGTGAGGGGTGGGTCGGATCTGCGGGCCCTTCCCTCCCGTGAGCGGTTGGGGGGGCGGGTCTGCGGGCCCTTCCCCCCATGTGAGGTGTTGGGGGGGCGGGTCTGCGGGCCCTTCCCCCACAAGGTGGCGGCCCGGCTGTAGCGGCGCCGGGGAGGGGGGGCCCGCAACCTCACCCTCTGCCACGCAGGGCGGGCTCGCTGTCCTGCCCCGGCCGCTGGGCGAGCCTCATGCTCGGCCCCCGCGCGGTCGGGCACCGGCAGCGCCAGAGCGACCCCGGCTCCGCGCAGCCTCAGGGCTCCGGCCGCCACCCAGCCGCGCATGCTCCGTCGACTGCAATTCCTGCGCTTCCTGCCCATCTGCCTCCGCTCAGGGAAACACCCTCCGCCAGAGGCGCAGCACCGTGACCGCGGGCACTGAGCCCCCGCCCCCCACCGAGCCCGTGACAGCGGGGACTGGCCCTTCCCCACTGACTCCGGGCCCCCCATGCCTGTGACAGCGGGTTCTGACCCCTCCCAGAGTCTCACCAAGTACGTCTCCCCCGTCCCCACACCTGTGACAGCAGAGACTAATCCCCCCTCAGAGCCCGCGCCCCATGCGTGACAGTGGAGACTGACCTGCCCACCGAGCCTAGCCCCCCACCCGTGACAGTGGGGAGTAACCCACCCCCGCACATTGAGCCCATGCTCTCCATGACTGTGGAATTGAACCTCCCCCCCAACCAACCTCATTCCTGCCCACCCTTGTGGCAGTGGGGACTGAGACCCCCACCGAGCCCATGCCCTCCACACCCACCAGTGACAGAGGCAACTGCCCCCCATGAGCCTAGGCCCCCTTAATCTCTGTGACAGCAGGACCAACCTCCCCCACAGAGCCCATGCCCTCCTGACAGCAGGGACCATCCCCCCCACACACACACCCACCAAGCCTGGGCACCCCACCCCTGTGATAGCAAGATCTGATTCCCCCCTCCCACTGAGGCCATTCCCCCCAACCTCAAAGTAACAGTGGGGACTACCCACCCATGGAAACTGTTCCCCCCCAAACTTACACACACACCGCCCTCTCCCATCAGTTACAGCTTGGGCTCTGGCCCCATCCCCTCCTTGAAACTAGAACTGAGACCTGGGGCTGTTTCACCCCACTACAGCATGGAACCCATGACCTCCTCCCCCCTCTCTTCAACTAAGCATCAAGTCTGTGCCTCCATCAGTCCCTTCAGTGAGAGCTAAGGTTGTGCTCCCCTCTCTTACACTGACTATATGCTCTCCCATCCCCTCAGTAACAACTGGTGTTGGGTCCCCACATCCCCTCTATGAAGGTGATACCTGGGGCTGTCTCTCCCACCCCACACTGAGCATTGAGTATTTACCTTTCCCAATACTTCAGTGAGAACCAGGACTACACGCCCCACTCCTTGCGATGAGTCTGTACTCCGTACTGTCTCCTCAATGAGATCTCCATCCACCCTCAGACCTGGGCTGTGTGCCTCATCCTTTGCAATGAATATTGATTCTATGCCCAACCCCTGCTCCATTCACTAAGCACCAAGTCCGTGACACCGCCTACTTTATGCACTCCCATTCAGTCAGTTCTGGGGCTGGTCAGTACTGGCTGTACAATTTGAAGCCAAGGATCTCTAGAATTCCATACATGATTTATATTATGGAACAATAACAAATTAATAGGTAACAATCTCACTTACCAATTCACAGATCAACAATGACAGGATGATGGCATCAACGTAAGGATTCGAGCATGAAATCATGGGGGTAGTAGTGATATCTCCAAATGTCCTGAATGAGATTTTAAACTTGTTGAAACACAGCAAAATCCTGTAGCGTCAGAGGGAAAGACTTTAACACCGCCTTACAATTAGCTTCAGATGAGTGCAGACCAACCCAGTCTGGCAACTTTTCTGAGTACATGCCAGAATTGTTTAGAGAGTGCCAGATGAGCAGCAAAGAAGCCAATAAGAGTTATTAAGAGAGGTGCTTTGTGACCACACATATTGCATGGGCGGGGACCTGGCTATGAGTGCATCTGACTCCAAGTATCAGAAACTTTGTACATCCGCAAAGCAAAGAAAGGTATGAAATTCCAGAACCTTCTGTATATTCTCCTTCCCCTTTGGAGCAGATAGCCATCAAATGTACAAGATTTTTGGGATCATTCTACAATCTACACAATTCTGAAGTATCATTCACAGATTCTACGTTGTTATATACACAGCCCATATAATAAAAGGCCTATATCCCACAAATACTTATACAGCTGAGTAACTATAAGCAAACAAAAACAAGGAGGGGTCCTTGTGGCACCTTAGAGACTAACAAATTTATTTGGGCATAAGCTTTTGTGGGCTAAAACCCACTTCATCAGATGCATAGAGTGAAAAAAACAGTAAGCAGAATATATATTATAGCACATGAAAAGATGGGAGTTGCCTTACCAAGGGGGGGGGGCAGTGTTAACGAGCCAATACAATTAAGGTGGAAGTGGCCTATTCTCAACAGTTGACAAGAAGGTGTGAGTATCAGCAGAGGGGAAATTACTTTTTGTAGTGACCCATCCACTCCCAGTCTTTATTCAGGCCTAATTTGATGGCGTTCAGTTTGCAAATTAATTCTAGTTCTGCGGTTTCTCGTTGGAGTCTGTTTTTGAAGTTTTTTGTTGAAGAATTGCCACTTTTAAGTCTGTTATTGAGTGTCTAGGGAGATTGAAGTGTTCTACTGGTTTTTGAATGTTACAATTCTTGATGTCTGATTTGTGTCCATTTATTCTTTTGCATAGAGACTGTCTGGTTTGGTCAATGTACATGGCAGAGGGGCATTACTGGCACATGATGGCATATATCACATTGGTAGATGTGCAGGTGAACGAGCCCCCGATGGTGTGGCTGATGTGGTTAGGTCCTATGATGATGTCCCTTGAATAGATATGCGGACATAGTTGGCAACAGCCATGTTTACATTTTTGTTAAATTCTGGTGACTTAGAAGGGATGGAAATTGTTTAAAAATCTTAGTTTTGGAATTAAAATGTGGAAGTTTTAGGTAATAGTTTATCATTTCCCTGAAGAACTACACCATTTAAAACATTTTTAGCTTGAACAAGCTGGCAGGTGTCATCTATTGAGTCTTCAGTGCATGTTACATCAAGTTTCATTCAGCATCTGCTGCAGTTTTTAAACAGTACTTACATACACAGCTAAGATTGGAGATCCTCTGGCAATAGTTGCAAGAGCTCAGAGGTTCTTTTGTTGTTGTGGAGATGGAGGAATAATTCAATGGCTGCTTGCAGGGTTTTCTGTTTTGTCTACACTAGGGGTCTGATCCTGCAAATATTTACATGCATGTTTAATTTAATTAAAGTCTATAGGACTACTCTTGTGCTTAAAGTTAAGCACCTGCATAAGTGTTTACAGTATACAGGCTCTGGTAATTTTAGTGAAAAAATTTACCACTGATGCCACCATTAGGTCAAGTGTTTCAGACAAGACTCTGGTGACTTTCAGCCTATTTACAACCCTATTTTGTGGTTATAAAAGCCAGCAGCTATTGGAATCTTCTCTGCACTCCAACTCCCACAAATGCTAACACTGGTGTAGCTGAACTGGTTGCAGTGTTGGTGTCTCCCTCCCCCACAAAAAAATCCCTTTTGTAAACATGGCCTTATTTGCAAGCAGTCTGAAATAATCAAACAGCTAACATGATTGTTTTGTTTTTATCAGTTTAACCCTACAAACAAGGCAATTGTTTAAGGACCACACTAAAGTAACAATGCTAGAGTGCACACATACAAATACTTAACAGAATCTAAATTACCTAACTTTTAAAATAAGGCAAGATCATGCTTATTCAGATCAGTAGTCTAATAAACCATTGCCTAGTTCAGGGGTCGGCAACGTTTGGCA
>NW_020664419.1:60965552-60981008 GCF_002925995.2 Terrapene triunguis | reverse complement strand
TCTCGCAAGCACGGAGTCTGAGTGTAGCAGAAAATGTTTAATAACATGAGGTAAACGACATCAGCATTAAATTGGAAAAAACACCACAAACAGGATTCCTAACACAAACCATGAGCAAAAGACGCACCCCAGCAAATTGGGCCGTGTCCTTTCCCTTTGGTTCTTGAATCCAGCAACCCAAAAATCACCCAGAGTCCCCAAAGTCCAACACCCCCAAAGTCTCTTGGGTCCAGCAACCACCCAAAGTCCCAAAAGTCCAACAGCCCCCCAAGTCTTTGTCCCTGGTCAGTGCAGCCCCAGAGTAAAAGGGGGGCACGCAGGGTGTTAAGGGGCACCTTACGTGATCCAAGGCCGACCGGCCGTCTCTCCGTGGGGTTCTGCCGCAGCCTTCACCACGAGCCAGTCCACTTCCTGCCGTCCCACAAACTGCTCTGCTCTACGAGCTGCTCCGCTCCGCTCCCTGACCTGTGAGCCGCTCCAGCTGTCCCCGCAAACAGCTCTGCTTGCCGTTCCTTGGGCCACTCCAACTGTCCCCGCAAGGCTCGGTGCCGCTCGCTGCTCCTCCAGCCATCTCCGCAAACTGCTCCGCCAGCCGCTTAGCAATATAGCTTCAGGCTCCCCCACTAGTTAACACAGCACTCAGTGATCTCAGCTCTAAGGGCATGTCTTCACTACCCGCCGATCCGGCGGGTAGCAATCGGTCTATCGGGGATCGACTTACCGCGTCTAGTGAAGACGCGGTAAAATCGATCCCTGATCGCTCTGCCGTCGACTCCGGAAATCCACCTCGGCAAGAGGCGGCAGCGGAGTCGGCGGCAGCGGTCGTCTTTCCCGCGTCCTCACCGCCAGGTAAGCCGACCTAAAATACGCAACTTCAGCTACGGTATTCACGTAGCTGAAGTTGCGTATCTTAGGTCGGACCCCCGCTGTAGTGTAGACCCAGCCTTAGTAACTTTAGCTCTTTTGTGATTTCAGCTCATAGTAGGGGAGCCCCAGTGCTAGTGCACCATTGGCCCAAAGTGAATTCAGCTCAGCAGTCTGTAATTAGACTCCTAATGGAATCAAAGTTAGCTCTGACATTCAACAGTGGGGGGGGGTAACCACTATCCAAAGTAACCACTATCAGTTGCTGTTGTCTCATGCCAGGCAGGTGGGTGTGCCTATGCAAACAAGATCAGCCCCTGGAGTTCTTTTCCACACTCACCATAATTCACCACCAGATGTCAGGGTAGAGCTCATCCTGACTCTCCTTACATAAGAGTAGCACACTGAAAAGTTAAGAAGAGTTACTATTGGAGCAAAAGGGTGTTTGTTGAGCTATGTTCATCCTGAACAAAAGACTGTAAAGACTGGCTCAGCTATCCAGAAAGGTTTCAAGTTGTAATTTTACCTGTTTATAAAGAAGGTTGGACATATATTCACCTTCTCTTTCTTTCAGTTTGTGGGGCTTTGGTCCACAATCTGTCAAAGCCTGGTTTGGTTTGCCCCAAGCGTCTTCAGCTATGATAAGCCAAAATATATGCCCGTTGGGTCCAGGATTAAGAGGTAACTTGTATAATACACATGAAGCAATATGATCAAGATTTAAAAAAAATAGGAACCTAAAGCTAGGGTCTTTTAGACATCTAAATAAGTAGCCAGATTTTCAAAAGTGCTAAGCACCTAGCAGCTTCTAATGAAGTCAACCCAAATGCTAACTTTAGTGTCCTATTTTTTTTTAAATCTTGGCTTGTGTTTTTATTAGCACCTGCAAAAATTATACATAAGTTCTGGATCCTGAATTTGGTACTATGCTTGGGGAAACAGGATTATACATTATAATTAAGGATTATAGAACAGTACAACATCAGACATACCAAGCAAACAGCACTAAACAGTTGAGAACAAATGGAATTTATCCCTGTAATTTCTGACCTAAGAAGAGATAGTACAAAACAGTATAGAAGAAGTAAAGGTCTATGTTGTTCTTAGACTTTCTCACTCCATATTGTTCTTATGCAATACAAATTTACACTACCTTTGTTATGGGCATAGATTTAAATAAAATATATTAAAATGTTCACACTATCTGGTTTTAAGAATATTGTTCTTCAATATGTGCTTAAATCAGTAAAAAAAGTAAAGTGCCTTCCTTGCTTAGTACACAGTGTTCAACACCTAATAACTAAATTTCTATAAATCTAAGCAACACACATTACTCATTCATGCTTGTAAAATTTATAATCTATATATTTTTAAATAAACCATGAGCCATCCAGTGCCAAAAAAGCAACTAAACAATTTTCTTAATGGTTTTGAAAAAAACTAACAGACCTGAAAGCCTTTTCTTTCAGCTTTCCTAAATAAATGCCCCTCTGGTCTAAACAACATCATGAAAAGTTTCAACTAAAAGTTATCTTTTAAAAGAAGGTGTATGCAACTGAAAGCAAAAGTTTAGAACTCGAGGCCTTCTTATCTTCAGCTACAGCACTCCAATCACAGCACTATAAAACAAAACTGGTTTTGAGTCTAGAAGTTCCTACCCTGCAGTACCATAATAAGAAAAAGGAATGGGTAAAGGAAGTATGATGTTTGAAGATACTAGGATACTACTATGTAGGGTATATTAATCACAATACACTCATCTACATTCTAAAATTGTCTGAAAAAATCCCAGAAATATTTCAGGATTTGGCATTTTCTAATGTAGGTTTATAATATCAGAGCATAAAATGTCTCCTGTCCCAGAGAGCTCTTGAAAATAGATTTTGTTTACTACTTTTCCCCCCCTTCCCCTCCTTTCTTGTACCCTCTAATATAGTATTTTGAATCTCCTTTTCTTCACCACTTCTCAAAGTAAATTCATATCCATGATCTCTCTGTTTCTGAAAAGACATTGTTTGTATCACTGTTCAGATTCTTTCCTTAGAGCTGTAATATCAAGAGGGAACACTCTCATTATAAATTAGTCAATTTTTACCTGTTTGTGGGTGTTTTTAAATAACAGGAACTATATTTGTTTAATCAAGGAATAACAGGAAGAGCAGGGGGAACTGAAAACCTTAACAGGTGAGCTTATGCCGATTAGGGGCAGAGCTGAGTCTATATAAATACAACTCTAGGCCTGCTGATATAGTTACCTTGGAATTAGTTGGATAGTAAAGATTAGAAAACTTGGAGTGTTCTTAATTATTTAAGGGTGTTTGGTAGTTCTGTATACATTTTATTCATTTTTACTTAAAATATACCTCTATTAGCTTGACTTACAGAGCAAAACTTTGTAATCAGGAGTGGCCTTTTACATTGCTTTTATATTTCTTGTAACCCTCCATAAAGGCAATATTGATGGTTGGTTTTATTATTTAATAGAAAGTTATCAACTGAATTTGTTTTTAAAAAATGGGCTTTAAAAATCCATGTGTCTGATAGAGCAACCTTTAAATAGTATATGCTGGAACTTTTATAAAAAATAAAAAAATCTTTTAAGTTCCTATTAGGGTTTTCCTGATGATGGAAAAACTGATTCTGAACAAAGTAGTGTTAAATGCATAAAATTTAAAAAGTTAAGAAAAATAGCTTTAAAAAAATCTATCACTTGTAGTAATTTTAAGCATTGCTTCTTTTTTAACAAAATAGACAGTAATGTGATATTTTCAAGATAATGGTGTTTTTAAGTGAGGATACTAAAGCAAATAGAGGGAAAGGTGTCCAATTATAGGGGTATGGAACTTATGGATAATCATATTGGAGGGAATGATAAATGAAATACTTCTAATGGGTTTGGCACACAGGACGACTAAATACTTATAAACAGGTATGATGTGAGACAAATGACTCTGATTCAGAATATGTTGGTACAGAGGCTATTATTTTACAGATACCCACACTGTACTAGCTACTTTCCAAACAGGGAAAAAAAAGCATGATCTGTATCCCCAGAAGCTCATAGTCACACACATGAAAATAAACAGTAGCTGAGGTAAGTGAAACAACAAATACAGTGTTCCTACCAAATACCTGTGTGTATACATATATATGTGATATGAATTATGCCCAAGTTATTTCTCAACTGGAACAATGATAGCTAGCAAACTTGTATAAGCATTATAACAGACAGGTCTTGAGGAGGGACATACATTATCTAGGCTCTTATGGCTAAGTTCAGTGAAGTCCTTCCATGCATAAGGGCAGTGTGAAAGAAGGCAGGGAGATACCTTTGGAAAGCTGAAAAATGGGTAGTTAAGGCTGGCATCATTGGAAACAGAGGCTGAGTCATACAGGGTTCTGAAGGCACTAAAAAGTCTACATTTAATGCACTAAAGGAGAAGGGGCCAGTGAAGTGTTCCAAAGTTCCAGTCAAGGAAGATGGCATTAGAGAAAGGACTGGACCGCAGAAACCAGTGAAAAAAAACAATGAACAATGAAAAAAGCAGCAGAGAAGTCAAGTAGAATGAAGATGGAGTAAAGACTCATAGACTCATAGACTTTAAGGTCAGAAGGGACCATTATGATCATCTAGTCTGACCTCCCGCATGATGCAGGCCACAAAAGCTGACCCACCCACTCCTGGAATAATTCTCTCCCTTGACTCAGCTGTTGAAGTCCCCAAATCATGATTTAAAGACTTCAAGTCGCAGAGAATCCTCCAGCAAGCGACCCCTGCACCATGCTGCGGAGGAAGGCGAAAAACCTCCAGGGCCTCTGCCAATCTACCCTAGAGGAAAATTCCTTCCCGACCCCAAATATGGCGATCAGCTGAACCCCGAGCATGAGGGCAAGATTCTCCACCCAGACCCTCCGGAAAAAAGTTCTCTGTAGTAACTTTTAATATCCCATCATTGACCATTGTTACTAATTACCAGCGATGTCACGTTATTGACCTATTGACTAAAAACCCGTTATCCCATCAAACCATCCCCTCCATAAACTTATCAAGCTTAATCTTAAAGCCAGAGAGGTCTTTTTCCACTGTTTCCCTCGGAAGGCTGTTCCAGAACTTTACCCCTCTGATTGTTAGAAACCTTCGTCTAATTTCAAGCCTAAACTTCCCGACGGCCAGTTTATATCCATTTGTTCTCGTATCCACATTAGTACTGAGCTGAAATAATTCCTCTCCCTCCCTGGTATTTATCCCTCTGATATATTTAAAGAGAGCAATCATATCCCCCCTCAGCCTTCTTTTGGTTAAGGTGAACAAACCGAGCTCCTCGAGTCTCCTTTCATACGACAGGTTTTCCATTCCTCGGATCATCCTAGTGGCCCTTCTCTGTACCCGTTCCAGTTTGTATTCATCCTTTTTAAACATGGGAGACCAGAACTGCACACAGTACTCCAAATGAGGTCTCACCAGTGCCTTGTATAACGGAACCAGCACCTCCTTATCTCTACTAGAAATACCTCGCCTAATGCATCCCAGGACCGCATTAGCTTTTTTCACGGCCACGTCACATTGCCGACTCATAGTCATCCTGCGATCAACCAGGACTCTGAGGTCCTTCTCCTCTTCCGTTACTTCCAACCGATGCGTCCCCAGCTTATAACTAAAATTCTTGTTAGTCATCCCTAAATGCATAACCTTACACTTCTCACTATTAAATTTCATCCTATTACTATTACTCCAGTTTACAAGGTCATCCAAATCTCCCTGCAGGATATCCCGATCCTTCTCCGAATTGGCAATACCTCTCAACTTTGTATCATCCGCAAACTTTATCAGCCCACTCCTACATTCGGTTCCGAGGTCAGTAATAAATAGATTAAATAAAATCGGACCCAAAACCGAACCTTGAGGAACTCCACTGGTAACCTCCCTCCAACCTGACAGTTCACCTTTCAATATGACCCGCTGCAGTCTCCCCTTTAACCAGTTCTATATCCACCTCTGGATTTTCATATCGATCCCCATCTTTTCCAATTTAACCAATAATTCCTCATGCGGTACCGTATCAAACGCTTTACTGAAATCGAGGTATATTAGATCCACCGCATTTCCTTTATCTAAAAAATCTGTTACTTTCTCAAAGAAGGAGATCAGGTTGGTTTGGCACGATCTACCTTTCGTAAAACCGTGTTGTAATTTGTCCCAATTGCCATTGACCTCAAGGTCCTTAACTACTTTCTCCTTCAAAATTTTTTCCAAGACCTTGTATATTACAGATGTTAAACTAACAGGCCTGTAGTTACCCGGGTCACTTTTTTCCCCCTTCTTGAAAATAGGAACCACATTAGCTATTCTCCAGTCCAACGGTACCATCCCCGAGTTTACAGATTCATTAAAAATTATCGCTAACGGGCTTGCAATTTCTCGCGCCAGTTCCTTTAATATTCTCGGATGAAGATCATCCGGTCTGCCCGATTTAGTCCCGTTAAGCTGTTCGAGTTTGGCTTCTACCTCGGATACGGTAATGTCAACCCCCCTCCTTTATTCCCATCTGTCACACTGCCACTATTCCTAAGTCCTTCATTAGCCTCATTAAAGACCGATGCAAAATATTCGTTTAGATATTGTGCCATGCCTAGATTATCCTTAATCTCCACTCCATCTATAGTCTTAAGCGATCCCACTTCTTCTTTCTTTGTTTTCTTTCTATTTATATGGCCTCTTACTATTGGTTTTAATTCCCCTCACAAGGTCCAACTCTACACGGCTTTTGGCCTTTCTCACTCCATCTCTACATGCTCTGACCTCAATAAGGTAGGTTTCTTTGCTGATCCCTCCCATCTTCCACTCCTTGTACGCTTTCTGTTTTTTCTTAATCACCCGTCTGAGATGCTCGCTCATCCAGCTTGGTCTAAATCTCCTGCCTATGAACCATTTTCCCTTTCTCGGGATACAGGCCTCCGACAGCTCCTGCAACTTCAATTTGAAAGACCTTGATAGTTAGCAAGGAAGAGGTTGTTGTAGACTTTGGGCCAGATCTACAAAGGGACTTAAGCGTTGTAGTGCCTACTTTTAGGCAGCTAGAAATCTCTGGAACAACAATAAAATCCACAAAGTCCGCATTAGGTGCCAGCACTCCCTATACAGTGAATGGGGAGAGAAAAGCACTTTAGAATGCGAGCCACAAAAGCCAGCCCACTAGATAGGTACTGCCTAAGCTAGCCAATGGGAGATGACAACAAAAGGGATGTGTCCTAAGGCCTGGTCTACACTATGAGTTTAGTTCGAACTTAGCAGTGTTAAATTGAATTAACCCTGCACCCTTCCACACAACGAAGCCATTTACTTCGACATAAAGGGCTCTTAAAATCGATTTCTGTACTCCTCCCAACCGAGGGGAGTAGCGCCGAAATCGACATTGCCATTTCAAATTAGGGTTAGTGTGGCCACAATTCGACGGTATTGGCCTCCGGGAGCTATCCCACAGTGCACCATTGTGACCGTTCTGGACAGCAATCTGAACTCAGATGCACTGGCCAGGTAGACAGGAAAAGCCCCGCGAACTTTTGAATTTCATTTCCTGTTTGCCCAACGTGGAGCGCTGATCAGCACAGGTGACCATGCAGAGCTCATCAGCACAGCCAGAATCAAAAAAGAGCTCCAGCATGGACCGTACAGGAGATACTGAATCTGATCTCTGTATGGGGAGATGAATCTGTTCTATCAGAACTCTGTTCCAAAAGACGAAATGCCAAAACATTTGAAAAAATCTCCAAGGCCATGATGGACAGAGGCCACAACAGGGACTCAACACAGTGCTGCATGAAACTTAAGGAGCTGAGACAAGCGTACCAGAAAGCCAAAGAATCAAATGGACACTCACAGAGGGAGGGGCGACTGACGACTGTAGCTATCCCACAGTTCCCGCACTCTCCGAAAACCATTTGAATTCTGGGTTGAGCTCCCAATGCCTGAAGGGTCAAAAACATTGTCGCGGGTGGTTCAGGGTATATGTCGTCAGGCCCCCTTCTCCCCCCGCCCCCCATGAAAGCAAAGGGAAAAAAATCATTTCTCACCTTTTTTCACTGTCACCATATGTCTACTGGATGCTGCTGGCAGACACGGTGCTGCAGCGCTACATAGCAGCATCCCCTTGCCTTGCCTTGCGGATGGCAGACGGTGCAGTATGACTGGTAACCGTCATTGTCGTCCCGTGGGTGCGCCTGGCTGGCCTTGGTGAGGTCAGTCAGGGGTGCCTGGACAAAAAGGGGAATGACTCCAGGTCATTCTCTTCTTTAAGTTTTGTGTAATGGAGATTCAGTCCTGCCTGGAATATCATGCCAGCTGGAGCCTTCTACCTCAGGCTGCTCTCCCAGTCGGCAGCACTGCGCGGTCGCGCCTACCCCAGCCTACCCCTTGCTCCCAGGGCTCACAATCAGATACTTAGACCTCTACATTTTGCTGCAAATAAAAAAATAAAGCTGCCGTTTAGAACTGTCCCCCAACATACATATCCTGGGACATTTTGTATTTTACCAGTGTCAACCAAAGGCCCACACTCAAATGGAGATTCAGTCCTGCCTGTGCTTCTAGCCTAGTGCTTATCACAGATTCCCATTTTCAGCTATAGGCTGAGCAAGTGCAGAATGGTGGTTCACTCGACTTTGCTGTAAGCCAACCGCCCTCCCCTCCCCCCTTTGATCTCTGCTTGCAGAGGCAATAAAGTCAGTGTTGTTTCAAATTCATGCATTCTTTATTACTTCATCACACAAATGGGGGGAGAACTGCCAAGGTAGCCCGGGAGGGTGGGGGAGGAGGGAAGCAACGGGTGGTTTTGTTGTAGGGGCACCCCCTAGAATGGCATGCAGCTCATCATTTCTGCAGGATGTCTGGGACTCTGACCCGGAGCGGCCGTTTGCCTCTCTGGTTCTTTAGTAGGCTTGCCTGATATTCTAGGCAGGACTGACTCTCCATTAGACAAAACTTAAAGAAGAGAATGACCTGGGGAGTCATTCCCATTTTTGTACAGGCGCCCCCGACCGACCTCACTCTGAGGCCGGCCAGGAGCACCCACGACAGCAGCAGACGGTACAGTATGACTGGTAACCGTCTTTGCCAACTTGCAAAGCAGCAGATGGTACAGTATGGCTGGTAACCATCTTTGCTAACTTGCAAAGGCAAGGGGATGCCACTGTGTAGCGCTGCAGTACCGCGTCTGTCAGCAGCATGCAGTAGACATACGGTGACAGTGAAAAAAGGCTGAATGGGCTCCATGGTTGCCGTGCTATGGCGTCTGCCCGGGCAATCCAGGGAAAAGGGCGCAAAATGATTGTCTGCCATTGCTTTCACGGAGGGAGGATTGACTGACGACATTTACCCATAACCACCCGCGACAAATTTTTGGCCCCATCAGGCATTGGGATCTCAACCCAGAATTCCAATGGGCGGGGGAGACTGCGGGAACTATGGGATAGCTATGGGATAGCTACCCACAGTGCAACGTTCCAGAAGTCGACGCTAGCCTCGGTAACATGGACGCACACTGCCGAATTAATGTGCTTAGTGTGGCCGCATGCACTCGACTTTATACAATCGGTTGCCAAAAATCGAATTCTGTAAATTCGGAGTAATCCCGTAGTGTAGACATACCCTAAGTCTTGCCCCTCTCACAGAGCTAGGTAACTAAATACAAACTGTAGAGAAGCACCGATCTCTGCTTGCAAGTCACAAACAGCAACACTCTCATGTAGTCAGGTGGCTTAGGTGCTGTGATAAGCAGGGTCCAGACATCCCAAGGAGAGAACAGAAGGTTTCGAACCCCCAGTTAAACCAATTGTTTGCATTATTATGATATTTTATTGTAAGAGTATATCAAGTAAGAGCTTTTATTAAAGCTTGTAATGCACTGAACTTAGTAGTTGTTATGAGATATGGGCTTCAAGTACTTAGTCATTGTGTAGCCCAGGAAAAAACAATGAGGAACCATCAAAGCAAATGAGAACAGCTTGAAACTGAAAAGAAACCCCCAGTCTTCAAAAACGAAGAAAGGAGAGAATTTTCCTCACTTTGAATACCTATAGTGGCAGAAGAAAAAAATAACTGCAAACCATTTTAAAATGGAAGGGGTTTTAACTGAGAGCATCTAGAACTGGGAGGACAGTCTTAAGACGGGAGACTGTCCGAGAATGCTGGATCCCTCCTACAGCTAGGGGATACACTGGGAAACTGTTTTAAGGCAATAGGTAACTCTTACTAGAAAAGGGATTTTTTTCATCTAATAGGAAAGTGTAAACCTGGAGGCTGTCTCTTTGTTTTCTGTGTAACTTGTATATGTTTGCTTTCCTCGGACTCTTTCATCTTTGAATCTGTGGTTTTTCTATTAAATTTTTTGCTCACTTTCATCCCAAGCAGCCTCTGGTGTGCAAACTGTGTGGAGTAGGTGTGCCAAAGTGAGGGGGTGGTTTCACACCTTCAGGAGTGATGAACCAGAGGGGAACAGTTCAAGATGAGAACTACTTGGCTACTTGGTTTCCCTAAGAGCCTTTGATCATGAGGGACCTTGCCAAAGGCTTTCTGAATATCCAAGTACAATATATCAACTAGATCACCATTGTCTGCATGCTTGTTGATTCCCTCAAATAATTCTAATAGATAGGTGAGGCATGACTTCCCTTTGCAAAAGCCCTGTTGACACTTCCTCAACAAATCTTGTTTATCTACGTGCCTGATAATTCTGTTCTTTACTATAGTTTCCACCAATTTCCCCGATTTTGAAGTTAGGCTTACCAGCCTGTAATTGCCAAGATCTCCTCTGGAGCCCTTTTTAAAAATTGGTATTACATTAGCTGCCTTCCAGTCATCTGCTACAGAGGCTGATTTCAGTGACAATATGCAGTTCTGCAATTTCATATTTGAATTCCTTAAGAACTGTGGGGTGAATATCATCTGGTCCTGATAACTTATTATTGTTTAGTTTATCAATTTGTTCTAAAACTTCTTCTGTTGACACATCATTTTGGGACAGTACTTCAGAACTGTCACCAAAAAGAATAGTTCGGATGTAGATATCTCCCGCACATCCTCCACAGTGAAGACCGATGCAAAAAAATTAATTTAGCTTCTCTGCAATGGCTTTGTCTTCCTTGAGTGGTCTTTTAACACCTTTGTTTTTTAGTGGTCCCACTGTGTGTTGGGCAAGCTTTCTGCTTCTGATATACTAATAAAAACCTGTTAGTTTTTGCATTTTTGTCAAGTTGCTTCTCAAATTCTTTCCTAGCCTGCCTCAACAGAGTTAATTAATGAGTCCAAGAACTACTTGTTTGTGTTGCACTTTTGTTTTCCCCGGAAGGAGCAGACCTGAGACTCAAAAAGCACCCCTATAAGATAGTGGAAAACTTACAACAGTGGGGAAACACACACAGCCGGCGCTGCAGAAGTAAGCTCCTTGATTACATCCTGCTTAACTCTAACTTTAAGGGAATACGTTTGAGGCATTCTTTAACCGGGACTCCATGTGATAGGGTGTGTCTCTATTTTGTCAAGTGTACATAGAGTATCTAATGAATAATTGACTCATACTGTATAAACGTGGGAATTGCCACCTTCCCTCTCATTGAATGGAGGGAGAATTTAGGCTTATTCTTCATTGTCTAAATAAAGTCCTGAAAAAAATCTGTCTGTGGATGAGATTCATAGTAAAGAGTTGAGAATACAGAATCTCCTGCAGAGTGTATTCATTTTAATTAGGCTTATTTTTAGTCTGCACATTAGCTTTGCTATTTGCTATTAGCTACTTGCTCCTATCTTCCCAAATTTAGTTTTACTTACTGTTTCTATATTGTTATTTGTCTTAGTCAATGATATACATGAAGTCCAAATATTTGAGTTTCCAGGACATGTGATTTACTAACAGTCAAAACTTGATATAAAACAAACTCTCCACACTGGTAAGGCATATGATTTGCCCAATTTTATTTTGTAATTTAGATTACAAATATAAATCTTTACATACTCAGTATTTCTGGGGAAGCTTTTATTCTGGCTCTTCAAGTAGTAATATTGTCTGGGCCTCAATGTCCAATCCTGTAAAAAAAATCCCCACAATTTGCCTTTTTGTTAAAGTTGCTATATAAATCTATGTGTCAGAGAATCACAGGTTAAGGCCAGAGGGACCACCACATTATCTAGTCTGACCCATGTATATCACAGGCCACCAACACCACCCACACACTAAACCCAACAACTGAAAATAGTCCAAGGTATTACAGTCCACAGTTGATTAGACTATTATGTGCCAGACAGAATAGGAGATACTGAGGTGCACCAGTGCACAAGGTCCCCGCAGTGGCAGGGAATTGATTGAGATATATTCAGATAATCCTGGTAAGTGACCTGCTCTCTATGCTGTAGAGGAAGGTGAACCCTACCCCAAGGTCACTGACAATTTGATCCGGGGGGAAACTGCTTCCTGACCCCACATCTGGCAATCAGTTAGACCCTGAACACAGAAGCAAGAACCAGCCAGACAAGCACATGAGACAGAATGCTCAGTGCCACCTCAGAGTACTATCCCACCACATCCAGTGTCCCATCTCCAGCTGTGGCCTCCCTAGTGCTTCAGAAGGAGACAAGAAAAGAAAAAGAAGAATGCATTGGGGGAGGGGGGGGAATCCCTTCCTGACCCCTGCAGCTGACTGGTTGAAGCCCTGAAGCCTGAGATCTTAGGAACCAGAAGGGACTCCCAGGGCTCACGCACCCTGCCCTCCACTGTTACATACAACCCTGTCATACAATCCCACTCATAAATTTGTCCAGCTCTCTCTAAAAACTAAATAAGTTGCTTACCCCTAGAACTCCTAGTGGGAGGCTGTTCCAGAACCTCTCTCCTCTGATGGTTAGAAAGCTTCTTCTAATTTCCAGGCTGAATTTGTTCATAGCCAGTTTACACACATTTGTTCTTGTGCCAACATTGTTAACTTAAACAGCTCTTCACTCTCCTTGGTGTTTACCCCAATGTATTTATGGAGAACAATCATATCACCTCTCAGCCTTCATTGTGCGAGGCTAAACAAGCCAAGCTCTTCCAATCTCCTCTCATAAGATAGGCCCTCCATTCCCCTGATCATCCTAGTAGCTCTTCTCTACACCTGTTATAGTTTGAATTCATCTTTCTTAAACATGAGTGACCAGAATTGTACACAGCATTCCAAATGAGGTCTTACTTATGCCTTGTACAATGGCATTAATATTTCTCTAGCTCTACTGGAAATGCCTTGTTTAATACATCCTAGGATCACATTTGCCTTTTTCACAGCCACGTCACATTGGTGGCTCAATTATCCTGTGATCGACTTACACATGCAGGTCCCTCTCCTCCTCTGTAACTTCCCACTGATGAGCCCCCAGCTTGTAGCAGAAATTCTTATTAGACCCTACATAATTATTAGACCCTTGCACAGGGCCAGCTCTAGGTTTTTGGCCGCCCCAAGCAAAAAAATTTTTGGCTGCCCCCCCCCCCCTCCCCCCCCCCCCACCCGCACCCCCTGCCGCCCCAGCCCTGGGCTCCCCCCCACCAGTGATGACTCTGCCCGCTCCCCCCTCACCTCCAGCCGGTCCGGCGCTGGCAGGGTCGGGGTAAGCAGCGGGGCTCCCGGGCCGCGCCTCAGCCCAGGGTCCCGCCATCCAGGGCTCCCGCCTCCAGGACCGGCCGGGACCCAGGAGGGCAGAGCCGGAGGACCGCCCCAGCAGAGGGCTGAGGAGCCGGGGCAGGGTAGCCCCAGAGGCAGCGGAGCCCCGGAGAGCAGGACGCAGGCCCCAAACGACAGCGCCCCGCCCTCTATGGCCCCGCTGCTGCTTCTGGCCGCCCTGCCACAGTCACTTGGCAGCTTGGGCCGCTTCGCCCAGCCCCGGCTGCAGCGCTGGGGGCAGCCGCCCTGTGGCACCTGCAGGCGGCTCCGTGTGCCCCGTGGGGTGTCCCCCAGCCTGAGTGTCCCCCGCTCGAAGCCTGCCTGGCCCAGCCACAAGGTGTGGGCGCTGCTCCCCCGCGGCACAAACCACAGCGCCTACAGGGCGCCCCCCGTGCACGACGCGCTGCTGCTGCCAGGGCCGGCTCTAGGCGTTTGCTGCCGGAAGCACAAAAAAAAAATGGCCAGAATGCTGCCCTTGAAAATGTGCTGCTCCAAGCACGTGCTTGGTTTGCTGGTGCCTAGAGCCGGCCCTGCCCTTGCACTTTGTACTATTAAATTCCATCCCATTTCTGTTACTCCAGTCTTAAAGGACAACTAGTTCCTCTGTATTGACAATGCCTTCCAACTTTGTGTCATTGGTACAAAAAGTAGAAGTGTGCTAAAGTCATTAATATAAATATTAAATAAGATCTGTCTCAAGGTCGATCCTTGAGGAACTCCACTAGTAACCAGCACTTGTGCGTCCATAAATCTGTAAATGCTACCTTTCTGCTCTGGAGCTCCTTTGCC
Source organism: Terrapene triunguis (assembly GCF_002925995.2). NCBI lineage: Eukaryota > Metazoa > Chordata > Testudines > Emydidae > Terrapene > Terrapene triunguis. The sequence continues at coordinate 60,966,674 of NW_020664419.1, read as the reverse complement.
ATTTTGCTTTCTCCCTACTATTTTATTCTTCATTTGTTCTAGGTCTTCCTCAAATGGTAGGGGAATTGGCTCCTGTCTTTTGCCTGCTGCTGCCCTTTAAAAGCACGGGCAGCAAGAAGATGCTTGCAGATTCAAAGTAGCGAAAACAGAACAATAACCATCCCCAGGCACTGTTGCTCACAGGGGATGATCTCAATTCTCAATTGAGTTTTATCATTCAGGCTGAGGCCAAAAGAAGTAGGCAGTAGCTAAACTGCTCCTCTCCACAGGACTTAGGAGCCCCTTTAGGATAGGAGAGCTGGCAGCAGGCACTGCAGTACTTCGAGTCTTGGGGAGGCTTGCAGCAAAGGTACCTGCCATGCAGAGCTCAAACTGTGCTGGATGTGTTTGCCTCCTGCTCCTACAAACTTGCATGTCAGGAAACTTTCTGAACTGAATAATAATCAGCATGTGTGAAGTTGTAAGACTATTAAATGTTTCATAATCAGTTAACATTGTCACAACATTCAGTGCACATGTCCTGAATAAATCTGAATAAATCTGTGCAATGTGTAACTTTACTGCATAATTGTGGCTTGCCCTAGATAAGGGTATGTCTACAGTGCAAATGGAGGTGTGATTACAGTATAGGTAGATATACCTGAGCTAGCTCTAATCTAGCTGGCTCAGGGCCCAAAGCAGCAAAGTTCGCCAGGGAGCCTTGGTACATATTTGGGCAGCTAACTGATGCTGCCATGGCTTCCCTATTATGGGTACCTGGCCTAGCTAGATTAAAGTTAGCCCAACTATAATTACATGTGCTGCATCCCATCTCCAATTGCACTTTGGACAAACCCTTAGTATGCGGGTGAGACCAAAATTATACAACAGAGCAGCACATTGCACAGCTTACTGCAGCACATCTGCACTGGGTTTTTATGATTTAAATTTCTTCAGCATAAAATTCTATCAGAACAATAACTTTAATTTGTTGTTTATATTAAATACCGTTAAGTGCATTTGGCATATCTACGACACATATGAAAATAGCAAGTTCTCTTTGGCCAACTGTGCCCGCAAGGGGGGTCGTGATACCGGCGAAAGATTGACACTCAGTGCCTGAGAGTAAAAAGCAAGGCTTTA
>NW_020664419.1:60952960-60965542 GCF_002925995.2 Terrapene triunguis | reverse complement strand
CCTCTGGGATGGAAGCCCACTGCTCTAACCCGTCATCCATGTCTGCGGGTGAACTCCAAATGGTCTTAATAGCCATGGTTAACCATGACATAAGGGAAGGATATGGAAAGTCTGTCGTCGTGGCGGCCCCTGCCTTAAGACTCCTACGAAGGAGGGGGTCTGTGGTCAGCGAGCCCATCCTGCCTAGCTCAGTGGGGGTAAGGGTAATCGCGTCCGCCCCCTCATCCCACAATCGGAGCAGCCACGCCAGCAGCGATTCTTTGGGGCGCTGCTTGAAACGCTGCACAAAGTCCTGTATCTCAGAGGACTTAAATTCCCGGATAGTATCCCTTCCCACCATATTATCATTATCCCCGTGCGGCCCCTCGTGCCGCGTCTCGACAACGGGCCGCAGTTGCGGGTAGAGCCCCATCTTCCCGCCATCCCCCTCCCAGGGGACTCATCTTCACTTGTCTCCCAGATGTCCCCATCCCAGATCTCTGGGTCCCAATCGGTTTTGCGCACCAGTGCCCGTATGGCGAGGGGGCGCACATCCCGCCGCCCTCCCTTTCGCCGCCGGCGGTTCGCAATGCGAGCTGCCATGACTGTGCATCGGTGCTCCAACCGCTCGGCCCATTTAGCTGTACCAGTGATGACCTCCTGGGTCAGTGAATGTGCCTCATTTGCTTGCTGCAAATCAGCCTCTAACAGTCCTATCCTCTGGCGCTGAACCAGCAGCGCCTTGTCCACCGCGCGGAGCGCAGTCAGGAAAGCCCATCCCAGGTCTCCCGCTGCTTTACGCTCTGCGGGTCCTGCTTTATCCAGCCGGAGCTTGGATATCAGCTCCTCCAGCCTAACTGGGGTAACCCCCGGCTCCTTCTCAAGCTCTGGCCATGCGGCGGGGGCACCCATCCCCGCCAGCTTACGAGCCACTGGTGCCCACCGTCCCGTGGCAGGCCACCCGGGGATGCGGCTCTCTCCCTCCACCTTATCCTTCCTCCCCCAAAGAGGCATTCTCACGCCGGTATCCTGTTCATGATGCCAATAGTGCCCGCAAGGGGGGCCGTGATACTGGCGAAAGATTGACACTCAGTGCCTGAGAGTAAAAAGCAAGGCTTTACTGAAGGAAGAACTTACACTCCAAGCTGCGCGGGGAGTCCCTGAGGCACGCGGAGGGGCTGCGGGGGATTCTGACCGTCCGGGACAGCTGGCCAGGCAGGACTCCACTGAAGGGAGTCCGCTGCAATGCTATATCCCCCCGCGCTTATCTCAAGGTTACATGGGGTCAACAGCTGGCTACATTCATTTCATTCATAAATCGTACTCATTATATAAGCTAACTTGTTTACAGACAAAAACATGCTGAACTATACTAAACTACATTTTGGCAGGGTCTGATGAAAAAAGTTCATTGCATGGCCTTCAACTGCTTCCGCCTGCATTCAGTCACATACTCGGTCCGCCACTTAGCTCCTCGCCAAGCTTCCGCAACCTGTCCCCTACACCAACAATTATAAATTAGTTTTGTTTCTTAAATGATTAAAAGTTTTTGTATTGTTAAGAAATTTAAAAATTCACAAAGAGGATGATTATTTATATATAAAAAAGGTTTAGGCAGACCTAATTAGTAATAGTCAACTGCAGTCCAACTTGGGGCAGTGGTAACCCAGGAAACTTTTTTCATTGTAGCAGCTGGCAGGTCTTAACTTAGTTGTGGGAGCAATGTCTGCAAGACTTCTACTGTAGCTTCACCAGATTCTAGACAGCAAGGAAGTCAAGGCATGCATGAAGGAGAGGGCGGATTATCCGCCGCGGGTATAATGTGTACTTAGAAGTCCAAGACATAGGATGATTCCTTACCTCCACTTGAGACTTCTGAAAAGTCAAAACAGGCTCAGGAGAACTTGTGGGAAGTCCAGGGAAAGTAAATAGCCTGAAAGCAGGATGGGCTGAAGTCCTGAGAAGCGGGCTTCTTTGCATTGCCTCTGCTGTCAACAGCCTAAAAATCCTGACCAGACTGAACATTCAATTCTTTTCTGTTTTTCTGCTATGCTAAATTAATTTTATTCACATTCTTTCAGACACATGGAAAGAATGCTGCTGTGACTCATGTTATGCAGCAAAGCAAGACTGGGGAAATTGAGATAACAAACAGGGTGGAGTCCAACACACAGCACTCATACCAAAATTATGTCTATGTAATTGGTGCTTTATGGTGCTTGCTGAAAGGAACCTTAGGATGCTTTGTCTTGTGGTGCTGCTAAGACATATTCTGTCAGGGGCTTCCTGACCTTATTTGAAGATGATCATCACTGACAGGAAAGTCTGTTTTCAAGTGGAGACTTTAAGTCTATAGGTCCCTCCTTCAAGTGAGAAACAGACTCAAGAGAATGCAGAGTGGCCTTTCTTTTACCCTCTGCAAAGAAACTTGTACCTGCTCCACAAATTCTTAATATATGACAGGTTCTAAAACTTCCTTGAAACTTAGATGCAAGCAGCAAGAGCACCTATGGGCATGTATGCACCTTTGAGGCAGCTGCCCTTATTAGTCATACTTGCATTAAAGGCCACCTGTACCTCATGCCAGGGAAGGTCCATGCCTCCATGGATTAGCTTTTTTAAGCTACTAACAATCTGTGAGGAAAGAATCAGCCAGGGTAGAGGTCCTCCTATAGCTCTACATGACCTTTTGCCACGAAGGCTTGTTAGTCCACAATGTGGACTACCAGCCATGAGCTGACAAACCTTTCCTACAAATAAATTCCAGATTCACTATTCAAGATTCTGGGTGAAGGGCTCTAAATTCAGCCAGCCAATTTCCTTCCCTCTAGCTCAGGGGTGAGCAAACTACGGCCCACAGGCTGCGTCCAGCCCATCAGACATTATTATCTGACCCTAGAGCTCCCGCTGGAGAGTGGGGTCTGGGGCTTGCCCCCCTCCTGGAAGCAGCGGCATGTCCCCCCTCTGGCTCCTATGTGTAGGGGCAGCCAGGGGGTTCTGCACACTGCCTTGCCCCAAGCACTGCCCCCACAGCTCCCATTGACTGGGAACTGTAGCCAATGGGAGCTGCAGGGGCAGTGCCTGTGGATGGGGCAGAGCTGCCTGGCCGCGCCTCCCTGTAGGAGCCGGTGTGGGGACATGCTACTGCTTCTGGGAACTGCTTGAGGTAAGCGCCGCCTGGAGCCTGCACCCCTGACCTCCTCCCATGCCCCAACCCCCTCCCCCCCTCCAAACCCCTCAGTCCCAGCCCAGAGCACCCTCTTGCACCCCAAACCCCTCATCCCAGAGCCTGCACCTTCAGCTGGAGAGCTCACCTCCCCCTGCACCCCTACCCCAGCCTAGAACCCCCTCCCACACCCTGAACTAATTTCTGGCCCCACCCCAGAGCCTGCACCCTCAGCCAGAGCTCCTACCCCCTCCTGCACCCCAACCCCAATTTTGTGAGCATTCATGGGCCACCATACAATTTCCATACCCAGATGTGGCCCTCAGGCCAAAAAGTTTACCTACCCTTACTCTAGCTACTACTGCTCCTCCAAACTCTTATAGGGAGCATGGGAGCTGTATCTGGGGTCATTTTTAAGGAAGAAAGGCCTTCCTGGCCTTCAGTTGGCCCACAATACGATGCAAAAGTAAGCCTATGTTCCTGGCATCTGTACCTCTCAGTCACTGACTTGATTCCTGGATTAGGTTTAACTGAGATCAGTGGTGTTGTAATGCTTCTGTGAAAATCAGGGGGAGTTAGGATTTTCCCTATGGAGTCATCTCTTGGCACACCGCCCTAGCAGATACATGTACTTGGCATTGGAGGAATCCTTCAGCTTATCAAACTCCAAATAGCAGCCTGCACCTACATAAACAACTTTAATTGTCTCTTGGTAATAGGGAGCCCTAGAACACTGAAAGTGCTGTGGGAAGCACAGTCAATGGCTGTGCTTGAATGTTTAGCCCAGGCAGGCACACTTATTAGGCATACAGATTCCTGCAGCAGGAATGCTGATTCTTTGCACCATGGCTGATGTTCAGGAATCAGCGTGTGCACCAGCCATGGTGAAAGATACTGAATCCCCCAATTCAGGGCACAGAAAGCTGGCAGTGTGAGCTTCATGGCAGCAGCACACAGGACCAGGAGTGATTGGACACTGATACCTGGAATCATGGTCTCCAACTCCAGCACAAATTCAGGAGAGGAAAAAGCCCAAGCCCTCTAGACAGAGGTACGTCAAGTTGTTGGCCTTCTCTTAATCACTTGTGGAGAGACTACAAATTTTGAGGACCTGAAGTCCAATACCCCCAGACATCAAGCACCCAAGTGATATCATATATGGGTCAAGATGTTATCAACTGCTCTCTCATCAACATTCATTTATAAATGCCAAAAATATATTAATGAGCTGTGGTTCTGCGGTCTTAACTGCCTCCTTACCCCTAGAACGGTCCCTCCAGATCAACACTGAAGCACATTTGTAAAAAGTGATGTTAAAAAACAAACTCACTCTCTCTCACACACTCAACTTGTTCCTGCTGATGCTGTATCTGTTCAGGGCACAGGATTTAGTTCTCCAAGACTATCAATCTGGCACTTCTCACAAGTAAAGATTTTAATGTAATTCATGAGTTCAGCATGGTTTCAATTTTTATAATTTGTTTATTTTTGAATGTTTGTTCCCCTTGTTCATAAAGTATTAAAAATAAAATTAAAATATTTCAAGGGTAGCCAGTTGCATAGATGTACAATTTTTCCTTCAGTTGATAAAATTCCAGCAGGAGATTGATTGTATATAATATTCATATAGCAAACATGAGGATGTGTAAGACAAGTAGTAACTACATTTCTCAGAACAAAATTTCATACACCAGCTGAAAAGTGACATTTTTATTTGAAACTAGCACAATAGTTATGAAAAACATAAGCACTTTGTCAAAATGATCATACAAGATTTAAGGTCACCTGTTACATAGCATGGTGTTTAATGATTAATTATGCAATAAGCTGGATTTCAAATAAAACCTATACTCTGTTCAAAAACTAATACAAAATAAGCATTTGGTTTATAAGTCTCCATGACATTTTTGGAAAACAGACTAACGAGTATTGCCTTTGTTAGGACATAACCTGCTCCAGAACCCATCAATAAATTGAGGTGAAGACAAAAACCTTCTTTGGTAGAAGTGACTGGAAAAGGAGAAGGTAGAGACCTATAATAAAAGGTAAAGGGCTAAATATTAAAAAGGAAATATGAACAAAAGTGTAGTGTGTCCAAAGTATACATTCTGCAATTATCACAAAAAAATAAATTAACACTCAAATAGTAATTCAGTACAAAGCCCAAGTCCAATAAAATCACATGACTCTGGGTCACAACTCTAAAAAGGTCAGGTGAACTAGCTCGGCTTCCTATTTTTATATTTTTCTTGGAGTAATATTTAGTTTCAGGGCTTATTTATAGTAAAAGTTAAAAACCATCCTGCCAAAGGGAAGAGAAAAAACTTTAAAGGTAGGGCTACTTTTCCCAGAGAGCTGGATCTAAAGCTCTCCAAATCTCAGGGGTTTCCCTTTGTGCGGGTTTGTGCAAACCATTGCATTAGACATAGATTCACACCTCCAAGCATAACTTTTGAATTAACTCAGTCATCTACAACTTTTACTTAAAACACACACGCTTCACTGAAACCCTTGGACAAACCTAAGTTTCAGTTTTGTAAGAAAACTGATTTCCAATAAGGTGTTGCATAAGTTTTGAATTTGTGTGCAAACATTTCACACAGCCCAACCCTGAATCCTCCAAATTATGCTCCCATAGATACCAATAAAGATATATCTAAGAGCAGACTTCAGAGAAAGTTATCAATCATTAACAGGATGTAATAGTCTAAATTTGATTTCAGTAACTGCATAACAAGTCTGAAATACAGGGGAACAAACCCTATTAAAATAATAGAAAATGGAGAAAAAAAAAAAGTGTTTCCTGGGGACTTCTTGAGAACCTCAACCTACTTCCCATTTATGGAAAATAAAGTAATAAAGGAGAGAATGAACAGAGATGGGAACAACCTGGTAATCAGTATCAGATTAATAGGATGGGAAAGCCTGCAATATATTGCATTTAATTCTGAAGTACTATTCAAGTCCCATGAACTCTGGGCCCAACTTGGATCACAAGTTCCACTTTGTATGAATCCCCAGCATGATGAGGTGATCGTCACTTTTCAGCTCAGTAAAGCAGGCTTGCCACCACAATCTGGTGCAAGCTGAAGCTGTCAGGAGTCAAAGAAGTCCTGGTTTGCCCTGCATAGGTTTCTCCATTTTCAAAAGTTTAGTACATTTTATTCTAGGTGTTTAGAGTGAGTCACCATAGTACTTGTGCTCTGTTTCCCATTGGAAGTTACTATCTACACATATTTAGAGTGGATAAAGGATGTGTTAGAAGTGATACAATCATTTTATGTCCTGTGTTCGCGTATCTCAAAACAAATCTAGACGTAAAAGAAACTTTAGGTAAGTCTATGTTTAGATTTAGAACATAAAAATACAGTAATCTTGGACTTTAAAGAGATACAACTAAAGCCAGCTGCAACTCTCCAGAAAACTCTGCCCCCAAAGAAACCAAATTAAAAGGTACTTTTCCCACCAAAATTTCAGTCCCCTATAAACATTAGTCATCAAGTCCTTTCTTCAAAAGCTCATGCAAAGAGACTGACCTCCAGGGAATACTGCAAAAAACTTTACAGTTAAGTAGCTGGCATGCCAAGACCACAGCCTATCATGCCAACCAATATTAAGTCGCTGTTTCCTTGAGCTCTGTCTGTCTGTATCCACCTTTGGCCTCTTGTCTTATAGTTAGAGTTAGACTCATTGGGGTGTGAACAGTATGCGTGTGTGTTTATACAAATACCAAGCACAACATAATCCTGCCCCATGACGGGGGCCCTTGGTATTACCACAAGTTAAGATGTATCTAATGATAATCTGCTTTATACATTAGTTATCTTTACATTTATCTCCTTTTCTGATGTATGGAAGATCTGCTACTATTAAATTATCCAATTTGACAAACAAGTCTTGTCTTTATTGGAATTTGACACCCAAACATTATCAAGATTGAGACGTTATTCCACTGTTCACACCACTGATAAAGAGAGTCCTTATTAAGATCTGTAAAATACTAAATTTGTCGTGATTTACATAATCAGCATTTGAAGCTGTGATTTGAATAAATTTGTACCACTATTTTTAGAGTATTAATCTACCTCAAAAAGTAGGTTGAGGCAAGCTTTTTAAAATCAACTATTTTTGTGACTCAGTGTTCAAAGGAAAGAATGAGAGATACTCACCAAGTAGAATTAAAAACAAAACTTTGCTTCTGAGCAATACAAGCAGTTATGTGCCAAAAAAGAAAAAAAAAGGGTAAGCACTATTAGCATAGGATATTTTGAAGAGAATAACTAAGTTCCCTTTTCTTCATGTGACAACTGCCATCTTCTAATTGGTGAAAAAAGGAAGGGAGGTGGGGAGAGAAACACACAACCTCCCGCCCCCAGCTAACATGCTCCTCCTTCATAAAAGGCAAGATATAAATTTATTTATATATTGAACTAGCTTAAAATTTGAAAACAGCTGAAGAGTACAGGTAGGGTCTACTTCTTAGCCACTTCTGAAGTACTACTTTTTATATCCTTTACTTAAAAAGCACTTGCCTTAATAAAGGTACAGCAAAATGCCTGTAGTATATACCTGTATGAAACATCCGAGATGGACAATACCTAAACATAAAAGAAAAAAAGTACAAGAATTCATTATTAAGTATATTTTTAAAGGAAATATTTCTTTTGTAGCTTTATTACTTATTTGCATGTACTCTCATCTAAAGATAACTTATGAATGATAAAAAAAATCACTTTAGGAGAAAATCGTGAATATCCCAATATAACAAACTATACATTTAGTTTTCATGACAAATCTCAAAGGGACATGGCTTCCTTGCAAATCAAGCACCACTGGATCGACCTCTGTGCAAGATGTTTAAGGAGGTCTAGTTGTATATGCCAGTGATGGATATCAACTGAAATCTTGTTGCGCCATCAAAGTTTTTGATACCCATGTGCTCACCGGCCATGTACTGGAATTCCGTGGTGTACACACTTTGAAATTCATTACTCTTCCATTCTAATAATACCTCCATATCAAGAAAGCTGCTGAAACCAAACCAGTGCTGCTGGAGATGACTGCTGGGTTTGGCTTCAAATATCCTCATTTTGAGTCTTGTCCTGCCACTTGACATAGAGCAGCTGACAAAGACTGACAGTTTTCAATGCTCATAATCTGGTGTTCTTAAGGCTTCCTCAGCACCCATGATTCATTTCTGTATAAGAGAGTTGTTTTAACTGTGGCTCTATAGATCCATAGCTTCCTCACAAGCCTGATGTCATAACCTTCCCACAAAGGCCACTGAAGGGCCCAGAACATGGCAGCAGCTGCTGATATACAAACGTCTACATATTTCAAGCATCCTCCAGCAGTCTACCGAGCTAGTTGGAGCTGGAGGTTGTGGTCAGGGACTTAGTTTTATCCAGATTAATAACCAGACCAATATGTACTACTTTTTGCCCAGCCAGCTTAGTTTAGCTTTCCACCAACTCTTAGGGCACACTACGGGAGTCCTTGTACATAACTTTTATAATTGCAATTATCTTATCGAAACGCCATATGATTTTAATGTTTTGGAGGAAAGCATTATGGAAAGTAACTGGAATGCCTTCGTGAAATTGATGAAAACAGCAACTATCTTTAATCCCCCTTCTCATCCTTCCATTCTCCCATGCCCAAATAAACTGTTGGAGCATAAATATCTGATCAATGCAACTTCTGTTCTGAAGTCTCACTTCCTTGCCTACTACTTCCTCGAAAACCAGTCTTAATCTGTTGATAATTACATTCATTTTCCATGATACTGAGACTAACCTCTATGATTATTCAGATTGACAGAATCACCTTTCTTCAGGATCGGTACATACTATTGCCTTTACCCAGTCATCCAGTTGCTCCTCCTGCTCCCATACCTTCTTGTATATTTTCCTAATGCTTTGATAGCACTTGTCCCACTGATTTTAGTGTCTTGGCTGTTACACTGTTTATTGTTGAAGCTTTCCCATTTTTCAACTTTTTCACTGCTCTTTCTGATTCTTCTGCTGATGGTGGTTCAGTGCTGACATCCATTCTGCCTTTCAAGACACCCTGTTCATCTAGCATGTCTAAAATGCTTGCTTTAGCACTTTGTCAAAATGCAACTTCCATACTTTCAACATCACTTTGGCATTTGCTGTCAGTTCACAAGTAGCCTCTCTTACAGTTTGTGTTGTTAGCTTAATTGTGTTTCCATACAAGTTAGCCTTTTTGTATATGTGCACATATACAACATATATACAGCAAATTTCTGTAACAACCCCTCATGGAACTTGCTCTCTACATTGTCCTGCTGCCAAAATGGCAGACCACAGGTATCCACAGGATACCTAAGCTAAGGTCCTGTAACACCACAATGGCTGTGGTCTCCGGCATCACCCTGGGCAGCTGCAATGGCAGCTCCTGGGACAAGACAGAACTCAGTGGAAAAGTCTCATCTTCTTCAGGAACCTCCAATGAACCAGAACAAAGTAAATGCTCCTCCTTTCTGGGCTTACGAGGCCACTTCTCCCCAGCATGTCCAGTCTCTATCCCATGACTTACTATAGACCCTGGACACACACAGAGGCCTCTGTGGGGTCTCGAGTGATGGTGCTGGAGGTACTTAACTGTGAATCTCAGAGGTATGAAGGACTGTGGGACAGTGTTCAATAGTAAGCAATTTTTATGTTTGATCGTTAGTAATACAAAGTGGTTATTATTCTTAAAGTAAAAACTTACCTGAATAGAGTGTGTGTTCCATCAAAAATTGGTCCATTTCAATTACTCAGATGTTCTACAAAAATAGACCAACCAATCAACATCAACCAAAACACAATCCTCAATTATTTAAAAATGAAAGATGATTAATTCACAGAACTAGTTCTTGCATAAGGCATTCTTATTAACTGATTGAAAACTTACTATCACAATTAAAAAACTTGTGGTAAAGTTTTCATTAGTAATAGATGGGTATTTGCAATTAATTAAGCAGCTATAAGAACCAGTGTTGTCCCTCACCACCACAAGAATGTCTTAGAAAAACATAATAAGCTGGATACATTTTTTTGGCATTATATTCAGTATAAATTTAAATTTTGAAATCTAGTTTTAAAATTGGCAAAGCTGTTATAGATGATCTTGCTGTTCCTGTAAAATATTTTTGAAATCTTCCAAGGGAAGGTTTCTTAAGGCATTTGGTAAAATGTGGTCCAATGCAACTCCTGGCAAAATATTATTTGTTTCCAAGTTTTTGATGAGGCAAGTCATTTCTATCCATCTTTGTGTGGCTCTATGTTCTTTTTGAATGCAGTTCTTCATTCTTCTTCTCAAGCTTGCTATCTCCTTTTCTAACTTAATTATCCTTTTCTTGGCTTCCATGGGGCTTCTGAAAGCATAACTGTGTTCCAGTTGTACTTGTCTACAGCTAATGTTTGTTTTGAAGTTAGATACCCCTTCTGGGGTATAAGCATCTTTCTTCTTCAGAAGATTTCTTGACATAGGTTTCTGTAAATAAAAATAACAGGAAAGGAAATAAAACCTAAATTTATCATGGCATTATGCAAGTTTATAAAATGCCAAACTTCAAATTAATCTAACCTGTAATTACTACATTTCTGCAGTAACTAGGTACATTTAAAACACACAGTATTGTTATTAATTTTGAGCCAACTGTCCAATTTCATCTATGCTAAGGCATTTTGCTCATGAACCTGAAGATCAGCTGTAATAATTGCTGTATCAGGAAAACCTAAACCTTGATAAAAAAAAAATATCGCCAGGACTATGAGAGAAGCAGTACTTTTCACAGTTTACATATTTTTAAAAGTGTGGACAGTCCTCCATTAGAATTCCTCCTATTATATGTTAATTTTATTAATCTACACTGATTTTTTTTAACCAATCTTGTGATCTTTGCTCATTAGTAAAATAAAGCAGATTTTTAGGACAGTTTAGAGAGACTTTTCTACATAGTAGCTGTTGGCTGCAGATGTATGCAGATTTGTTGTCATCCCTTAATAAAAAAATATTTCCACAAATGTGTGCTGCTGAAATGGTGGTGTTTACACGAATTTGAATATGTAGGCAACATTCAGGGAGCAGAACACAGAACAGCTCCTGGCTTCAGTACTCTAAGACCTGTGCTTTCTTGTAGTTTAAACTATTTCATTTGCACTTCATTGAGAATTTCTTCAGTGTCAAAAACAAAAGGATCTTGCAAAACAGAAAAACATCCTTTACTTCTATATGCTTCAGAAGCAACCACAGTTCTCTTTCAAAGGCACACAGCCAAATGCAGCTCAGAGAAGCTCTCTTACCCTGCAGCTTCAAATTTAAGTCACTAAGATGAGCTATAATAGCTACTATGAAACAGAGATTAGAGACATTCTTCATCTGTTAATTTCCCCTTTTTATGTATGAATTTCTCAATCAATTTCTCTCAGAGGGGAAAAAAAATACCACCACCAAAATAAAATACTGTATAATACAATAAAAACGTTTCAATTCCTCCTGTACTTCACCACCTTTCTGTCATCAAATGCATGAGATCACATTTTGTTTTCAAAACTGATGCTAGTGCTAGTTACTTTTCAGAGTAGCAGCTCATTCTAAAGCCCAATTATTGATGAATAAACTGCTTCTTTGCTGAATAACGCAGCGATAAGTAATTTGAACAGACCATCTCATCATCTGTTTTCATTAATGCAAACAGCTCAGATACTGAGTGCAGCATCAACTGTAATCCCAACCACTTATTGTCATTTCAATCTCTACTTCTACAATCCCTCAGCCGCGACCACAGCACCTAGTGTAGGGCAACCAGACAGCAAATGTGAAAAATCGGGACAGAGGGTGGGAGGTAACAGGAGCCTATATAAGAAAAAGACCCCAAAATCAGGACTGTCCCTATAAAATCAGGACATCTGGTCACTCTAATCTAGTGCCATCTTTAAACTGCTAAGAAACAGCAGTTGTTCATGGTTTTCAAACACTGTGGGGAAAAACAAATAGTTGTAGAATGTCAGTGCAAAGGTGGATAAAACAAATTAATGTTTTAAATTAAACACGGGGTTTATTTATTTAAAATTCATTTGAAATTGACAACCTATTTTAAAGCCTACATGTACTTTAATCTATTAAAATAATTTAAACAAAAAAATTATATTAAGCAATCCATGTTTGCTGCTGAAGTTTTAAAGAAATTCACACCACTGAAATGGTGGAAACCACTGGCTAAGCACCTGGAACCACTGGTTGTTGAAGTGTTAAAACAACTTCTTACAGAAGTAGCCTCTTTTGCAGGTGCAGAAAGAACATTTTCTTCAATTCAGTTTATTCAACTAGTTCAGTTCAATGTCTCGTGCACTCAAAGTTGAGACACTGACTGGGAGTTGAAAGGAAAGGAAAAAAAAAAAAAAAAAAAAAAAAAAAAAAAAAAA
>NW_020664419.1:60816942-60952860 GCF_002925995.2 Terrapene triunguis | reverse complement strand
AAAAAAAAAAAAAAAAAAAAAAAAAAAAAAAAAAAAAAAAAGGCAGGACAGCTTGTTTTCCAATCTATAAATAAATACTAGGAGCACAGGCGCTGACGCCATAGGCACTCCTGGGCTCAAGCACCCACAGAAAAAAAAATAGGGGGTGCTCACCACCTGCCGGCTGAGCGGCTGTTCGGCGCGGGGGTAGGGTGTCGGGAGTGGGAAGCAGCGGAGCGAGGGTAGGGCCTCAGGGAAAGGGGCAGAACAGGGGCAGGAGTGGAGCACCCACTGAGAAAAATAAGTCAGTGCCTCTGACTGGGAGAGAAAGAGAGATCTGTTAGTTCTAAAATCTTGAAGGACATAGTAACCAGAAACAATCAATCAGTTCAATTGACTATCTACATATTACACTTCCGTTGATAAATAAGTCAATTTTAAATGCAAAATATTTTGATAAACTTCTTGATACGCTTTTTGTCTTATGTATCCAGCACTTTTAAGGTAGCTTTATTTAATAATAAAAAAGCCCTTATAATGATGTTTTTGCACTCTTAATTAGATTTGAATTTCTATCCAAATGCAACTTGACAAATCACAAGTAAAAAAATTCATCATCTAATAAATAAGAAATGCATCATTCACAATTTTATAACATAATAAAAAAGTAAAACTTCAGAATCCAAATAAATGTAAGTTAAACTATCACAAACAATGCGTATACGTATAGTGTATCTACCTGGTTAGCAAAAAAATACCACCAAGTTTAATACGAAGGCTATATTTAGTTGCAAATCAATGTTCTAATGGTCCCCAACCAATGAGAATCAACCTTCCTTTAGAAAAATAACTAGAAAGCACAAATACAAAATAGATTAAAATTGCTTATTTAAATCAAGGTTTTCTGCTTGCTGATTTAAATCATGATTAGTATAGATGATTTAAATCAATCCACCATGATCTGTGCTAGTATAAGTTGCAAGTGAGAGAGTTACAAAACTGCTTGCCTGGTAACAATAGTAAAGCAAGTGATGCCGAAGGAAGGAAGGAAGAAAAAGACTGGGGCATACTAGCAAACATGCTGAATTGCCAATGGAAGAAACTTCTCTGGAATCACATTTCTTCAAAAGTTTAAATATTTCTATTCTAGTAATTTGGGAATATGTTGTACCACATAGCAATGTTAAATGACTAAATTGAGGGCATCTCTGGGATGAGTTTTGGGCAGCAATAGATTTATAGTTGTGTGTGTTTATAAATGGACACAATCTCCATTTAAAAAACAAAACAAAAACAAACAAACAAACAAACAAACAACGTTTAAAAAAGTAATTTCAGATACTATTCATACTCTTGTTTCCCTACCAACACTGGTGATTTTATAATCACATTTTTCCATTTAAAAATATTTGATGGGTGTGGAAGACATGCTATAGTGTTATGACTATAAAATAAGGACAAACGGTTTAAGTAACCTTTTGTTTGAGTTTATTTTCTTTAAATTTTGTATGGGATGGTCACTTGTGTGTGTGTGGTTTTTTTTTTTTAAACTGAAAAAATGCAGAAGACTTCAGAGAGTGACATACATTCCAATAACCTACCCTGAGTTTTAGATGAGCCGGGAAATCAAAAATTGTAGGAACAGCATCCATTCTAAGTCGTCTAGTTTGTCCAGTTAGGTCAAAACAGGAGGATTCAAAATGCTTTGAGCAAAGAAAAGTGTGTTTGCCCGGCACAAAATTATTGCGTTTTACAAGACGTATCCATTCCTTTCTTCTCTTGGGATCCAAGGGAAATCTAAGAGAAAAGACAATAGAAATAATTAGATAAGATATCACTAGTATTATTTATACAACAATTATTTTGGGGAAGTTCTATGGCCTATGTTATACAAGAAGTCAGAAAACAAGACGTAGAGGGTGCGGCCCAGTTGATGCAGCGACAGCTGGGCCAGGAACCAGAGCTGGAGTCAAGAGAGGGATTGGAACAAGCCAAGGGTAGGGCTGGGAGTTAAGGTGGAACAAGGGCAGGGCTGGAGCAGACCGAAGCCTGTAAAGTCTGTCACCACTATCAGGTAGTGGTATTCCAAGCCATAAAGTCATGTTGGGCTGACCAAGCTGCTGTGTCTCCTGTGAGGCTGGTATATGCCCGGAGAGTCACCAGACCAGCTCCTGGCTTGTGGAATGGCTGCGCTGAGCACAGGAATGACTCACCACTGCATATGGCTTAATGAGGCTCTAGTTCAGGGATGGCTCATTACCTCACCGTCAGTCCCTTCTGGTCTAGAAATCTATCCAGTCTTTTTTTACTTTGATTGCAGATAAATAATAATAATGCGGGGGGGGGGGGGGGGGGGGGGGGGGGGGGGTGAGTGGGGAGACTTTGGGGAAAAACAAACCAAATCCACTTTGGGGATTCTGAGTGCTATTGTAATATAAATATAAAATAATAAAGAAAATTAAGTTTGTGTTTTGTTCAAAGAAACCCATTGCAATTCATCTTTACAAGGAATATAAAATGACAATGTTTCCCTCAAGTTTTAGTGTGACTTGACAGGTCTGTTCATAGAAGTTAGCTTCCAAATACTAAGTCCAAAAAACACAAGTGACTGAACTAAGATTTAAATATGACCGATAAAGGAGTTTTTAAAATGGGGTTTGTGCCCTTTTTTTCTTCTTCAATGGATAAATAAAGTCTAAGAGGTTCAACTGTCAAATGTTAAAATTTGTGTTTTAGCACAAAAATACCAGGAATAATATCTGACCTTCCATAGTGTGGCTAAAGGGCTGCTTGAGCGTCTCAGAGGGGCATACTGAGAGTTCACCCCTTGTCTGAAGAGGTGAGGTTGTTTCTCCCAGCTGTTAATTGGACAGAGTTTAGAAGATGTCAAAAGAAACAAATGGCAGCTTTAGACAGGACCGACTAACAATTTCTTCCCTTCTCAAATGCTCAACTTTCATTCTTGTTATAGGGCAGATCTGAATGTCAAGAGGAAAAAAACCTGGCCAAGCCTTTGAGATTTTGGTTCGAGGCTATGCAACTATAACAATAGTTACCCGGAATTCGCTTCTTTGAAGGGATCATTTGACTGGCTCGGAACTCCATGAGCTCTCCATAGCGCTGGCTAAACTTCACCAGCACCACACCGGCGGCCCGGAGGGGGCTGAACCGTGTCTACACGGGTGACTGGTGTGGGGAGTCCTTCGGCCCGCGCAGACAGGGGAGCCGCCCCGCGCGGCAGCGGCGCGTTATAGCCCGCTCTCAGGGCGGCGGAAGGACCGCTGGTTAGAAAGCCGAAGGCGCGAACACAAACCCGGCTTCTCCAGGGGCAGAGAACCGCCCGGAGAGCCAGGCCTAACCCCACCCCAGCCCAGCCCAGCCCAGGCGGTACCGGTGGAAGCTGACGTTGACGCTCTTGTTGTAGACGGCGGCGCACCCCGCCGCCGCGCAGCTGGTCGGCATCTCCTCTCGCAGGCGGCACACGGGGTGGTCTGGGGAGACTCGCTCTTTCCCTTTAATAAGATGGCGGCTTCCCGGCTGCTCCATCCAGCTCCTTCACCAACATGGCGGAAGACGCCGCCGCCCCTGGAGACCGTTATCCGCCGCCGCCCCATTGCAGGACGGCCGGGCTCGACTCGTTGCCGGCTCTCCCCTCTATAACGGACGCGCCCCGTCTGCTAGTCAGAACTACAGCTCCCATGATACAGCGCGCGGCCCCTCTCTATGACGCAATCTACCATGGCTTCCCTCCCCTCCAGAGGGGGGGTGAGAGAGGGGAGTTATTAGTTCTCGCGAGACTACAGCTGGCGGGGGGAGGGGTAAGGCGGGGGGATCCTGAAGACAGACGTGGTGGGGAAGTTTTGGGGCTGGGCTACTCTGGAACCGAAAGCGCTTGTGCCGCTACGAGCCGCTCCCCGCTTCTCCGGAGCGCCTGGACCGGGCCCATGGCGGCGGCCACAGCCCCTGCCGAGGCGGCGCCGCTGGAGCCTAGCGGTCTGTCCCCGAAGGAGGAGGGGGAGCTGGAGGACGGCGAGATCAGCGACGATGACAATAACGGCTCCGAGCCCGCCAGCGGCCTCATCAGCACCAGGCCCTACTCGAGACGCAGGCCGCCTCCCGGGCTCCGCGGCGGCGCCTCCCTCTCCTCCTCGCGCCGCTTCCCCCGCTCGCGGCACCAACCGCCCCCGGAGCTCGGCCACCTGCACGGCCACGGCGGCTACCGGCCCAAGGAGTCGTTCCGCTCTCACCCGCCGCCGCTGCCGTCGTCGCGGATGCCTCCGGGCTCCCACTCCCACTCCGACTCTGGCCCCAGGCTCTCGTTCTGGGAGCGCAGCCACAACGCGCTGGATCGGTTCCGCTTCCGAGGCAGGCCTTACCGCGGCGGGGGCCGCTGGGGCAGGAGCCGGGGTGGGGGAGATCGGGGAAGCAACCCCCCCGGAAGGCCGCCGGGGGGCGGGGGAGGACCCGGATTCAGCTGCAGCCAGGGCTGGAGGGAGCCCTCCCCTCGGAAGTGTATCCTTGTGCGGGACAACAAGGGGGGAGAAGTGGCCTCTTCCCACTGCTCGGGACGGGCCTGGCTGTGTCCCTTTTTCCCCGACAGCGATGTGTGGCTGGGACCCGGCTGTGGGGAAGGGGAATGGCTCATCACTCAGGCCCTATCTACAAGGCCTCGCATAAGCGCCTCGAACAGCATAATAACCCTGAGCACGCTCCCATCCATATCTAAGGGCTGAGCCTCAGGGTCGCATTCCCCAGGGTGCGTGAAGAGGGGTTGGTGTGAAGCTGGGTCACTGATCCTGATGGGCTTTGTTAGGAGCAAAGCCTGAAGGCTGATGCAAAACTCAGTGGG
The DNA here is from genome assembly GCF_002925995.2 of Terrapene triunguis. Classification (NCBI taxonomy): domain Eukaryota; kingdom Metazoa; phylum Chordata; order Testudines; family Emydidae; genus Terrapene; species Terrapene triunguis. Next base: position 60,948,032 of record NW_020664419.1, on the reverse strand, counting down.
CTAGGTTCCATGTGGCCTTGTCCTCCCCAGCCTGACAGGAGACCTTCAAAGCCCCAGGGAAGGGAGCCTTAACCTAAATACTTAGACTAATTATCTGAGCAGTAAAATTCTAAAGTTGCTAATTTCGCCTCTTGGGCAGTGATGAGTTCAGTACATCTCCCAGTCTGCTTTCAGCATTGTCAATTGTAGTGCAGAGTTGTGACTTCTTCGAATCTTGGTTATTGCTGTGCTTTGCTTTGCTTTGATTCTACTTTAATTGGGAGATGTATGCGTAGCGCATATATCAAGCCCAGTGTTGTCTGATGTGGCCATTTGAAGCAGAGTCCTGTTTGCTCTAGAATACAAAGCCATACAAGCTGTGACTGTTGGTCACAGTTGCATGATCAGATGTTAAATAGTGTTGGTCAGACAGTCTGGACAAAGTCTTAATGGTTCTTCCTATGGCAGGTGAAATGGCAAAACCAGTGAGGAAGCTTCTCTCACTTTAAGTTGGTTAGGTCTTTGTCCTGGTCTACAGTGGGAAAACCATGCATTGGTGGAGGGTCAGGAATGGGTGCACTGAACTGGTGTGCTTTCAGAAACTTTTACACCCTTTATGATGAAGAAACTAATGATATTTTATTTTTTAAAAGAAATAACAATTGAGAAGATCGTAGCCCTGCTTTACTGGGTTTTAGACATAATTTATTGGTAAACATTACACAGGAGGAGCTAATGTCACTGCTGCTTAATGAACTGAGATTTTGAAATATAATTTATATGCTCTAAAGTAGAAATAGGATTTCAAAATGAAATGCTTAATCATTTTTTGTCCTTACCCCAACCTTTGTCACCTGCCACAGTTGATATTACAACACTCTAAAATAGTGCAGCTACCTGTACTACTGTTGGTATTAGTGTAGTGAGGACTTCTGGACACATGCCTTCAGCAGCACCCTTCACTTCCCTGCTAAGAGAATGATGTGATAGTCTACACTGCAAGTGGACAGATGCAAAAAATAGTTGTGTGGATGTTGCAGCCCTGGAAAAGGCTTGGGCCAGCCACCTGAGCTCAGACCCAGGCCTGAGCCTCTGCCCATGCCACAATGTCCACACAGCTATTTTTAGTATGCTAGTGTGAGTCTGTCTACCTGTCTGGGAGGTTTGCTCCAAGCTTCAGGGTAGATATACACATATGGGCTCTGGAGCCCTCTTTGGAATTTCCAGTGGCAAGTAGCCCTTTGAGAAGTCTTTAGTATGTGTGATCTCTGACAGGGAGAAGTGGTATCCCCCACTTATGGAACCAGGACTTTGTGCATACGTGGTTCCAGCAGCCCCTCCTTTTTGAACAGCACCAGGAAATATTTCTTAATGTCTCAGGAGCCTCAGTGATGTCAGTAGTCTGGATTGTGAACTCTTTTGTAGAGTATGGAGATTAATTGTTGGGTGTGGAAGAAATCCCCATCTGAGGTACAGCTAACCTTTAGAAGGGAATACACGTGGGAGTCTAAATTCCTGTTACAGATAAGTACTTCAATTTTGTCTTCAGTACTCCTCCCATTTTTCTTTGGCTTTAATTTTTAGTTCAGTGGGTAAACTTTGCAACTGATGTTCATTCACAGCATACTTATCAATTCCTTACATCTTTAACCAATTCTTGGTTTAGTTCTAAGGGGAGCACAGCCTCTGGTTCAAGAGGTGAATATAGCCAGACCACTCAGTAATCATGACCATAATGTAGGGGGGAGGGATAGTTCAGTGGTTTGAGCATTGGCCTACTAAACCCAGGGTTGTGAGTTCAATCCTTGAAGGGGCCACTTTGGGATCTGGGGCAAAATCAGTACTTGGTCCTACTAGTGAAGGCAGGGGGCTGGACTCAATGACCTTTCAGGTTCCCTTCCAGTTCTAGATAGGTATATCTCCATATATTATATTAATGTAATTAAATTTAACATCCTTTTAAGGATAAAAATGCCAAAGAAACCCACCACAGTAGCATTTAACTTCAAAAGGGAAACTAGCTAAACGGAAATTTAAAATGAATAGTCTCAAGGGTGAAATGCCTGTAGACTGCATGGAGACTATTTAAAAATCACTGTGATAGAGGCTCAAACTAAATATATACCTCCAATAAAGAAAAGTAAGAGAATCCAAAAAAAATGCCCCCATAGCTAAACAGCGGAGTAAAAGAGGTGATTAGAGTCAAAAAGGCATTCTTTAAAAGATGGGAGTCAGATCCTAGTGAGGAAAATGGAAAGGAGCATCAACTCTGTCAAGTCAAGTGCAAAGGTATAATAAGGTTAGGCCAAGAAAGAGTTTTTGTGTCATTAGCTAGTTTCTCTTATAATTAACAGCAATTTTTTTTTTAAGTAACTCAAGCAGGAAGCATGCCAAACCATCGCTGGGACTGCTGGCCAGTCCGGTGCTAGAGGAGCACTCAAAGACAAACCATTGCGGAGAAGCTGAATGAAGTCTTTGCATCAGTCTTGACTGTAGAGAATGTGGGGAAGATCCCCACACCTGAGCCATTCTTTTTAGATGACAAATCTGAGGAATTGTCTCGGATTGAGGCATCAGTAGAGGAGGTTTTGGAACAAACTCAAAGAATAATAAGTCACCAGGACTCAAATGGAATTCACCCAAGAGTGCTGAAGAAACTCAAATTAGAAATTGCACAAGTACTAACTGGTATGTAAACTATCATGTAAATCAGCCTCTGCACACACGCACACGCTAATGTAATGCTGATTTAAAAAAAGGCTTCAGAGGTGATCTTGATAATTACAGGCTGATAAGCCTAACTTTAGTACCAGGCAAATTTGGTTGAAGCTATAGTAAAGAACAGAATTGTCGGGTGCATAGACAAACACAATATGTTGGGGGAAGAGTCAACACAGCTTTTGTAAAGAGAAATCATGCCTCCCCAAATCTATTAGAATTTGGAGGATGTCCGCAAGCATGTGGATGTAGTGTATTTGGACTTTCAGAAAGCCTTTGGCAAGGTCCCACACCAAAAGCTCTTAAGCACAATAAGCAGTCATGGGATAAGAGGAAGGTCCTCTCATGGATCAGTAATTGGTTAAAAGAAAAGAAACAAAGGGTAGGAATAAATGGCCAGTCTTCACCATTGAGAGAGGTGAACAGTGGGGTACCCCAAAAATCTGTGCTGGAACCAGTGCTTTTGAACATATTCATAAATGACCTGGAAAAGGAGATACACAGTGGGGTGGCAAAGTTTGCATATGATACAAAATTACTCAAGATGTTTAAGTCCAAAGCAGAGCTACAGAGGGATCTTACTAAAGTGGGTGACTGGGCAACAAAATGGCAGATAAAATTCAATGTTGATAAGTGCAAATTAAGCACATTGGAAAAAATAATCCCAACTGCACATACAAAATAATGGGGTCTAAATTAGCTGTTACCACTCAAGAAAGAGATGTTAGAGTCACTGTGGATAGTTGCAGCGGTAATTAAAGCTAACAATATTAGGAACTGTTAGGAAAGGGTTAGAAAATATGTCACTTTATAAATCCATGCTACACCCACACCTTAAATACTGTGTGCAGTTCTGTCACCCCATCTCAACAAAGATATGTTAAATTGGAACTGATGCAGAGAAGGGCAACAAAAATGATTAGCAGTATGGAACAACTACCAAACTAGAGATTAAAAAGACTGGGACTTCATTTTAGAAAAGAGACTACTTAAGGGGGAATATGGTAGACAGCTAAAAAATCATGAATGGTATAGAGAAGTGTTATTTACCCCTTCGCATAACATACGGACTTGGGGTCACCCAATGAAATGAATAGGCAGAAGGTCTAAAACAAAGTAAAGTAACTTAGCATACTGTCAACCTGTGGAACTCACTGCCATGTGATGATGTGAAGGCCAAAAGTATAACTGGGTTCAAAAATCAGATAAGTTCATGGAGGATAGGCCCATTAGTGGGTATTAGCCAAGGTGGTCAGGGTCAGAATCCCATGCTCTCGGTGTCCCTAAATCTCCAACTGCTAGAAGCTGGGACTGGACGATGGAGTGTATCAGTCGAGATTGCCCTGTTCTGTTCATTCCCTCTGAAGCATCTGGTTCTGGTCACTCTCAGAAGACAGGATATTAGGCTAGATGGACCATTGGTCCTACCCAGTATGATTGTTCTTATATTTTGTACATTTTTTTTTTTTATTTTTTGGCTGAAATTTCAAATCTGTAGATTAAATGGGGAGATAAGTTCCAAACTGTTTCGTTGTTTGTTTTTCATCAGTCTTTAGTTGCTGAGTTGAGGGTTTCTTTAACCTGACTGGCTCTTCTGCTCAGAATGAAGGTTTTGCAGAATGTTTTGAAGGATAACAGCTGTAGCCTGTCTTTTTTTAATCTCCATGTATTTGTATCTGTGTTGCCTGTCCTTAACCTAGTCCTAGATGATATTTGTGTAAACGTTTTAAATTGTATTTTTAAGAATTCCTCACCACTTCCACTCTTGAGACACATTAGGGCATTTCCCCTACTATTTTTTACCTATTCTTTAAAAAAACAAAACAAAAAACCCATGCTTCTCTAATCCTCTTAGTGTTCCTCACCTTTAGGCCATCCCACAGGAGAGAAGAGAAATAAATACAGAATAGTTCTAAATAGCTTACATTAAGCAGATTTAAAAAAAAAAAATACATAAAGATACTTTAAAAAAACCCCAAACTTTAGGATTGTCTGCTAATGCCCCCCCAGTTACCAGTGTAAGGGGCATTTTTACTTTTTTACCTTTGCAATGTTTATCAATTTGCAAATATCCCACTTATGGTGGTTTGGGATTACCCATTACAGAATTCTGAAGTAGTTTGATTTCTTATTAATATATATTTACAGGGCTTCTTCAAATCATAATAGGCACTTTTGTATATACTATCTTAGTTTTTTGGTTTTGTTTTGTACACTGTTTATCCTGGTTGATCATTATGCTGAGGCTTGACGTGTTATGGCAATAGTAAATGTTTTGCTAGAATAACCTAAGCAGTTTTTGGAGGATGTTTTTCAAAGATATTCAAACCTCTCTCAGAGATGAACATACTGATATGTTCAGGCCACTCGTGCCCCCATGGTCATGAGGGTGGCTTTGCTTTGAAATGCTGTGCAGATAATTATGGTTCTGTATCTGAGTACACAGCATGTTTAAATTCACAGATTACAGAAATTTCATTGTTCTTTAATTTTAGCTCTGTTGTTAGTACACATCAGCTCTAGTGGAAAAGTATCTTAAATTTATCATAATGTTCACCTGTTGCACAAGGAGCAAGGCTGACTCATTATCAGGTTAAAACAATTTTTTTGCAGTATAGATATAACTTTTGGAGAATTAAGGCGTTTAGTCTAATTAATGCAGAGTCCAACAGAAGAGTTATTAAATAGCTATGCTAGCATTCTAAAGTTTAGACTAGGGTAAAAGAAGTTCTAATGTAGATGTTTTAGTAAACTCAAAATGCTAGAGGGGCTTCTGCTGTTTTTGGTTCACACTGAACTGTGCCAAATAGGTTGGTTTAAATTTACAAGAACTCATGTTTATTTGGATAAGAAACTATGATAGGCGCTTAGTTTAGCTATAACCTGTCCAAATAGATGTAATCTTTGGGTCCTGGTTTCATGTAAACAATAAAGCACAAGGAATATCTTAAGTGCCTTCAGCAGTCTGTAAATACACCAATAGTGTGTAATACACGTTGGTCTAACAATGTATTAGAACAGTGTTTCTCAAACTGGGGTTGCCGCTTGTGTAGGGAAAGCCCCTGGTGGGCCAGACCGGTTTGTTTACCTGTCCCATCCGCAGGTCTGGCCGATCACGGCTCCCACTGTATTAGACGGCTGTTTAGATCATTAGTATTAGTAGCAGTAATAATATAATCTGGTTCTCTATATCAGATTTCAAATACCTTTTCAAAGGAGGCAAGTACTTTGATTTCTTAATAAATATATTTACATGACTTCTTCAAATCATAATAGGCACTTTTAGTATATACGATCTTAATGTTAATAATCATTACTATAAAAATCTTCCATGTGTCACTATGGCAGGAAATACAGTCTTTAATAAGATAATTCTGCATTCTCGTGGAATTGTGTATGTGCACTTAAGGCCTGATCCATGAAAGTCATCAGGAGTCTTTCCATTATCTGCTCTGGGCTGTGGGTCAGGCCCCTGTTGCCAAGCCAGAACCCTATAGAAAAGCGGTGTCCATTGGGAATGCATGCACAACCCCTTGTGAACCAAAAGGTTTGGTCCTGAGCAGTGGCTCCAAAGCAAACTACTGTATTCCTGACTGTTCTGATGATAGGTCCTGGAGTCCTTGGCTCCTTGTGATGTACTTTTCTTAGTTGGTGGTGGTAATTATCTGTGGCTTTAGCTCAGATGTTGGGACATGGTTGCTACAGATTTTAACTGCTGTGGCTTGGTCTCAGCATTTTATGGATGGTTAAACTGTGTCAGAATGAAGTTAAGTAACTTATTCAAGACCACATAGAGAGAGTCAGTGGCTGAGTCATACTTCTGTCAGAGAAGTCTGACGCTCACTAATTTGCCTTGAGCAAGTCTAACCAGCAGGTGAGCTCCTCCCTATCAGCCTCCACCATTGCAGTTCCAGTGAGGTGGAGGTTGTGGTTGGAGAGAAAGGAGACTTGCTGAGCAATTCCTTGAGCTGTAAGAGTAAACAGAAGTCTTAAAAAATGAAACACAAAATGTGGGATTTTTCTACATTTGAGAACAGTTGTAAGTTAGCCTATAAAAGAAATATGAATTAATGAAATTGAGCAGGAAGATGCTACTTGACAGTGGGTAAGTGTGATGAGTATGTAAACTTTATATTCTGTTCTTAAGACTAATGTATAAAATATGCATATTGTTATGTGTTTGACAAATTAAGTTCTGTTTCTGAAAATGGGGAGGAGAGTTCCATATGAAGTTATAATACAAAATTATTCCAGTGGGAGAACACATTTTAATTTGTTACATATTGTTGCTTAATCTTCATTGATTGTATCTTAATCTCTATGATATTAAGGGCAGAAATGGATTCAATTTAGTTTTCTTAACAAATAATTCAGCCAAAACTTTTGGAAGATCCCCATCTAGAAAACAGAACTACTCATCTAAAAATGAAAACTGTGTGGAAGAAAGCTTTGAGGATCTTCTTCTGAAATACAAGCAGATTCAGCTTGAACTTGAATATATTAATAAAGATGAAAAACTGGCTCTGAATAACAGAGAAGAAACTGTGCACCAAGATGATGCTAAAACAGCAAACGCTGAGGACCAAATAGCTGTAGAAAATGTCAGTATTACAAAAGAAGCTATAAAAGAAGTGTCTCCTGAGGAGAAAAATCAGGTTATAGCCTTTCAGGCATTTGAACTGAAACCTCTCAGGCAAAAACTGTCTACACCGGCTGAGAGGAACAGATTGAAAAAAACTAAAGATGGAACAAAACAGCTGTCACAAAAATCTGAACTCACAGAATCCAGTCAAGGTAACTATTGAACATTCCTGTCTGCATTAACCTGTTACAGCAAGAATCTTTGTGATTCTACTAGATATTTGGGAAAGTTGTGCCTCTTTGAAACTTGGTATTGTTAAAAGAAAGTGGTTTTATATCAAATAACTTATTTTAAATTTGGAACTTGTCTTGAAGTATAACATCTTCAACATTTAATTAAAGCTTGATCCAAAATATAAAATAAATTACAAATATTTTCACAAAATTTTCTAACTTGAATATAAATAACTTGTTTGTAGAGAGAGTAGGGCAGGAGAACAACATTAGAATATTTCCCTTCTGTTATATTTAGGTTTTCAACACTATATTAGTGCTTGAGACTCAGAAAGTGAAATTGATGAATCACTAGTTGTCTAATCAGCCTTCTTCCCCTATCCACTTTAACTAACTATAGAAAGGAAACATATAGCACATATTACAATAAATTGTTGTTAAAATCCAACAAATTTCAGTTTTAATAGCCTAAAGAAACACTTTTTAAAAAATACATAGTTTTATTACTATGGTAACATCACCTGAAGGCCAAACATGGATGTCATACTTGGCGGCTCTTGACTGTGGCATCCTAAATAAAAGGTTATCAGTAATTATATTATGCTATTTAGTGCTGGTCTTTTTAACTGAAAAATGGTAATTTTAATTTTGACAAGCCCAAAATTGATTACTGTTATAACATGTGTTGTCTTTGTTTTTTTTTTTTTTAAATAAACAAAAAAAAACCTTGAAAACGAGAGCTGTGGCAGCCTTAAATTTCACTGGGAGCATTGCTGTTAACAGTGTAAAATAATAGGTGGAATAACTAGTGCTAAGAGCTGATTTATTGCTTTTGAAATGTAGTTCGTTTTCTTGAGGTTTTTTTTGTTTGTTTGTTTGTTTTTTTTTTAAAGCTAAATTGACAGCCTGGGGCATCATGCTCATAACTGGAATCTTGGACTTTCATTTAATCATCTCTTATGTTTTCCTTCTCTTTTCCTTACTGACTTCCTTCTTGTGAGACTAGAATGTGCAATGGCAAAAGTATCTCTGTTAAGCCGAAAGAGGAGGATTGAAATTTAGTGACAATCATATACTCTAGAGTGAGAGTTTTTATCTCGTAAGTGTTTCTTGTAGTGTAATAAATGTTACTTGTTCCTGCCCAGAAGAACTTAAGTTGTAATATAAAACAAAACACACGGTAAGAGTTCAGGTAAGGAAAAGAAGTGGAGAAATCATTAGGGGAAAGAGGTAGGGAAGATTTGTGTAAGAAGTGGGTTTGAAAGAGGGCCAGATAGAAGCATGATGAACAGAAGTGGGAGGGTGTTCTAAACTGTAGACACAGCACAGAAGAAAGCATGAATCTGAGAAGATACAAAGCATCAGAGCATGAGAAATGTAAGACAAAGGCATTGAGAGTTAAGATGATTAGCTTGAGCATGATACAACAGGAGATAAGAAACCAGTAAAGGAAGGGAATGAGAGAATAAGTGGTTAAGGAAAATGGTTTTACCTATAGTACTTTAGATAAACTGGACAGGGGAAGGTGAAAGGTACGGAGACCCAAAAGCTTATTACAGTAATCAAGGTAAAATGATAAAGGTGTGGATGTGGCTTTAATACCAGGCTTAGAGGAGCAGTCATTTCTTGTGATCGAGCAAGAACCAATATAATATAGGACGAGTAAATATGTAGAGAAAGGAGTAAAACTGACACACCTGTGAGTCTGGGGAATAAAAAGGAGCTATTTAAAAACAAACACCCCCTCCCAACCCCCAAATTCATAAAAATAAGAACGTAAACACAAGATGAATTAACTCTGTATTGCAGGACATAGGGCTGGAAGGGATCTCCTGCTTTGAATCCAGTCCTCTGTGGTTACAGACAACTCCATATATCATTCGTTCATAAACTTACCAAGCTCCAGCTTAAAACTAAGTAGGTTGTTTGTCCCCACTATTCCTATTGTAAGGTTGTTCCAGAATCGCACTCTTCTGATGGTTAGAAGTGTTCTAATTTCCAGCCTAAATTTATTCCTGGCCAGTTTATACCCATTTGTTCTTGTGCCAACTTGCCCTTGAGTTTAAATAGCTCTTCTTCCTCCCTCATGTTTACCCCTCTGTTGTATTTATGGGGAGCAATCATATCCCCTCTCAGCCTTTTTTTTGCTATTGGACGTATGCTAGTGGTAAAATGAATGCTGTAATCCTTGGATGCACAATTTATTTTTAATTCATATATAGTATCTAACATGGTAGGAGCTAACCCCATTACATAAAAAATGTTAAAAGCAGACAGTTTACATAAGCCACTATTAAATTATACTTGCATGACCAGTACCACGAGTATCTCCAGTATGCCTTAGAAGGTCAAATGATAATATACAACCCAAATTAATAATCGCAATGCATAGTAATTAACCAGAAAAAAAACAGAATAAATGGGCTTTGCACCACACCCTGAGACTTATCAGAACTTGGATTCTGGTGGACACTCAAGGGAACACATTGTAAAAGCAGAGTGTTCAGCTAAGAGCCCTGTCACTAATCTTAGTTTTATCCCAGGATCTGATAGCAAGAGCATCCCAAGTGATTTCAACAACTGTAAATTGATCTCAAGTGAAGTAGGTATTTCTAAGATAAATGAGTGTATACTATTCAGGGCTGCATACAGTGCATAGGAGATTATAAGAAAACGTCCTGTATCACAGGATATTTATATCAAATGCTATTAAAAGGCCCTTGTGGGTGCATTATAGCTGAAGAGCTATTTGGGGGCTTCTTTACACTTAAAACCTCATCGGGGCACAGCTGCAGCCTTCAGTGTAGACAAGACCTATGCCGATGGGAGGGCTTCTGTCAGTGTAGGTAATCTATATCACCAAGAGGTAGTAACTAGGTTGACTAGAGAATTCTCTGTCAACACAAGGGGGTTGGATTGGTTTAACAGCTTTGTGGATTTTTCACACTCCGAGTAATGTAGTTATACTGACCTAATTTCCTTGTGTAAATCAGGCCTTAATTCTAAAACAAAGTTTTAATGCTAATTTTAACTGTCCTCCTTTTACTCAGGTGGAGGCTCTATATCTTCCTCTCTGTGGAATACCCCAAGGTGCTGTTTGTCGCCCTATTCTGTTAATCATATATTTTTACCATATGACTATTGGCTGTGTGATATGCATTAGTCTTGGTCCATCTCTGGGGAAAAGCAGGTCTACACTACAGCGGGGATCGACGCTCTGAGATCGATCCACCGGCGGTCGATTTAGTGGTCTAGTAAAGACTTGCCAAATCGACTGCAGATCGCTCTCCGGTTGACCCCTGTACTCTACCCCCGACAGAAGAGTAAGGTTAGTTGACGGGAGATTTTTTCCCATCAGCCCCCCGCAGTGTAGACCCCGCGGGAGCTCAACCTAAGGTATGTCGACTCCAGCTACGTTATTCACATAGCTGGAGTTGCGTAGCATAGGTTGACTTACCATGGTAGTGTAGACATAGCCTTAGGGAGCATGTGTTCCACATTGTAGAAACTCCTATCACCACAATTAGCACTAATTGCACCTTTTCCCACCTTGAATCCATGGATTGAAGGGGCATGGAGAGAAACTCTAAGTGTTGAGGAATGTGCTATTAGGAAAAATACTTGTACATGTTCTGTGGCTAACTAGGCTATAGTTTGGAAGTGAAAAGGATGGAAGTACTATTAATAAATCCAATAATGTTCTCAATCTGCATCAGCTATATTTTAGTGGTGTCTACTGTTGCCTTTATGCTTCAGGGCTTATTAGCGTTTTAATGTAAAAGTTTATAACTCAGCTATGCTGTTAGCTTTCTTTGCATACCAAGCTTCACTTCACGTAAAGTTTTAACCCAAGAATCAGTACTGCAATCCTTTTGTGCTCCCACCCCCCATGACAAAAGAAACTTAAAAAATTAAAACAAATCTTTAAAGTGGTTTCAGATGCTTTTACAATGTCTTCCATGTGCTTTTATTTAACACTTTTATGGTCTGTGGGTCTGGCTTCTGTAACAAGCTTTTGAAATATTTAAGAAGAAAATGAAGGTAAAGCATTGCTGGCGTCATCCCATTTGCCCCTTGTTCTCATATATATGTGTTGTTGTTTTTTTTTTTTTTTAAGCACACGGCAAGCAGGGAGATCTCCAGGGTGAGCTATATACCATTTGTATCTTTTAAAATTTCTATTTTATGTTTTGAGATTGCATTTGCCTTGTATCTACTTTTCTTGATGTTTAGGAAGAGTCTTCTGCTAGGACTTTGGGAGCAGGGAGAAAAGTGGGTTGTCAGTTTCTCTTTTCCTAGTTTGGCATGTGGGTAGGGACACACTCTAAGAGGGTTTTTTATATGGAGTGAAAGCATCTTGGACAGGGGTCCTCAAACTGGGGGTCGGGACCCTTCGGCGGTTGCCAGGTCATTACATACGGGGTCGTGAGCTGTCAACTCCACCCCAAACCCCGCTTGCCATCAGCATTTATAATGGTGTTAAATATATTTTAAAAGTGTGTTGGGGGGGGCGGGGTCGCACTCAGAGGCTTGCGATGTGAAAGAGATCCCCAGTAAAAAAGTTTGAGACCCACTGATCTTGGAGAATGATTCCTCTGCTGCTGCTGTTGTTGTTTTTCCCCTCCCATTTGATGGCAATGTGACTGGTGGGCAGTCAAGCATATCCGCAGGGTAGAGTTCAGCTGGTGAGTTTTACTACATACCAGGCCAGTGATAACCCTAAAACTGGCTTCATTGGAGGTGGAGGAGGTGCACCAGTGTTCTTCTCCAGCTTTGAGTTTTCAACTTAATCCTACAAGGTCCTGAGCAGCTACTGGGATGTGCCGAGCTTCTTAAATTCCAGTGGAACTGAAAGTGCTCAGTGCTGTACTTTATAAGGCCCATAGGCTGCTCTTGCTTCAGCAAAAGCAGCCGGTGGGCAGGTCTACACTACGGCAGAGATTGACGCTCTGAGATCGATCCACCGGCGGTCGATTTATTGGGTCTAGTAAAGATCCGCCAAATCAACTGCAGATTGCTCTCCAGTTGACCCCTGTACTCTAACCCCGATGAGAAGAGTAAGATAAGTCAACGGGAGATTTTCTCCCATCGACCCCCGCAGTGTAGAACCTGCGGTAACTCGACCTAAGGTACGTCGACTCCAGCTACGTGAATAACGTAGCTGGAGTTGCATAGCATAGGTCGACTTACTGCGATAGTGTAGACATAGCCTGTCTTTTGGCAGACACCGCTTTCATCCTTTTTATGGGATAAATAGGGAAGACTCTGTTCCATAGAAGCAGAAAGAGAAACATAAGTTTTCCATCTAAGGTATTTTTCCCCTATTAAAAGATCAAAGATCCAGTCTGTACTGTCAAGGTGTTACTTCTCAAAGCAAGATCAGTCATGCTAGTTATAATAGCACATTTTCAAAGTACACATCTGCAGCAATTTTATTTTTAATATACTATTTTAATGTATTAACACCTCAATGATATTAATAAACTATCTTGGGTTCAGTTCTGCACATTGTTTTAGTGTAGTTCTGGTAAGTGAACTGAAGCTTTGTCATGTTTATAAAAATTTGCTATTTTGTTTTAAAGGAGTAGAAGACAAAGAACAAACATTAGTACGAAAGCTTAGCACTTCAGATGCTACATCTGAAAAGGTAAGAGTGTTCTGGCTGAAATCATCTTACATTTTGTGGCATGATCTTCTGGTTCTTTTTTTCTATGTTGTAAAGTCAAGCCACACTTTAGGAATAGGTAGCATAAATCCTCAAAGACCATGATGAAATCTGGAGTGGGATTTTAAGCTTGCCTCTTTATAGAAATCTAATTGCGCATTCAAGTTTTTGTGTGTGAAAAATGACTTTTGTGAACTTAACTAATGACAAATTTCATGAGTTTTCAATTATGCTCTCCCCTCTTTTTCTCCCTCCCATCCTCAAAGAAGCTACCGGATGAGGAGGAAGAGATGTCTGAATTGCAGCTTAGACTTCTTGCACTTCAGTCTGCCAGTAAGAAATGGCAGCAGAAAGAACAGCAGGTGATGAAGGAAAGCAAGGAAAAACTAACAAAGACTAAAACTGTTCAGCAAAAAGTCAAAGCCAGTACAAAACCACATTCAACCAAAAAAACCAGCACTGCAGGTAATATGCTTAACAAAATTAAAATGGTTAGCAGTAGTCATCCATCTGAAATCTAATATGTAATCTGCTATGTAAGGCTTATACTAATACCAAATCTTCACCACCATATTGTACTCACTAATACCTTTCATTCTCAACACTTTTAGGGTTTCTGCAAAATGTAACCTTTGGGGACTTGTTGGATATGTGTGGAGGTTTTTAAAGAAATGAGGTGCAATTACCTGTATATATTTTTATTTAAAGCTAAGCAAGCTTTGAGGAAACAGCAAACAAAGGCATGGAAAAAAATGCAGCAGCAAAAGGAACAAGAAAGACGTCAAAAAGAAGAGGAGCAGAGGAAACAGGAGGAGGAGGAGGAGAGAAGAAAAAGAGAAGAAGAAATCCGAAAAATCCGTGACCTTTCAAATCAAGAAGAGCAGTACAACCGGTTCATGAAGCTTGTTGGGGGAAAGAGGAGATCAAGAAGCAAGGTAGTGATTTGTATTCAGGTGTTATATTTGAGATCCTTGATTGATGCATACTTTCTTTTTCAAACTCTCAGAGAAACAGAATATTTAGTGGTTACAACATAGAATTTGGAGCCAGAAGTTTGTGTTTTAATCCCAGATCTGACTGTTTTTATTCTTCTTCTGACTGTTTTTGGTCATGGCTCAATCTCTCTACATAGATTTATCCACCTGAAAATTAGTGATCGGTAATGGTTATTCTCATAAGAGTGTTGTGAGCATAAGATGCATGAAAGATGTTAAAAACTGTGTAAATAAGTATAAACCAATTAGTAGTCAGTCCTGTTCTAGGAGGTGTAAAGCCAGAATACTGCTTTTTACTAGGTTTTGCAGTGGTTCTGGAAATTAAATTCAGTGGGGTAGTACTCCCCAAAAGTGCTCATTTTAAGACGAATCATGTTATACTGCAGAAGTGAACCAACAATATATATTGCCTATCAAGAAACAAAGTCTATTCACAGGCAAAAAGTGTCATTAATTTAGAGTTAGGATTGCTTGGTTCTGCTTTTCCAGAATGTGGAGTATCACTAAACTTAAATTTGAAAATCAGGAAATAGTTATATTTTGCACCCAACCTCAATTCTGTCATCCTGGAGCTGGCAATAGGCACTGGCACCAAATGAAACTTGACCCTGTCACTAACAAAATTTGTGTGGCCGTGTCCCCAGACCAATTCTTTAGCCTCATTCATCTCATTTAGGTGTAGCTGCACTGCCCCAAATAATAGTTGCAGCAAGCTGCCAGTTTTCTCTCTATCAGGAGAGGTGCAGCTGCAGCTAGAGGAATCAGGGATCCCTGTGTTTTGGGCTTGTTATACAGAAGGTCCCTTTAGATAGTCGCAATGGCCATTTCTGGTTTTATAACGTAACAATGTTTGAAAGAGTTCTAGAAAGAACTTTAGAGTTTGAGGGCCACTAGAAATACTTAGTGGACTGTCGGACAGCGGTAGCCAGTCAAGAATATAGAGGGATAGTAGTATTTCACCCCATTTTAACACACTTTTGCATATTCTTAGTGCTCACCAGCACTCTCTATCTGCATTGGCATTCACACATCATGCATCCTTTCTGCCTTCTGTCCTGCACTGTTGCTCTGGGAGTTCTAGCACTGAGGTGTGCCAACAGGCTGCACTACGTGGCTCATTTTGGAGTAACCAAAGGTGATGTCCCACAGGGAATCCTTAAGACAAGGATAAACAGGTATCAACATCTGTCAAGTTTTTAGGGGCTTGCCTGGAATAGGCAAAGTGGTCAAGAATAGTAAGTCAGGCTTAGATAGTTAGTGTTGGGTTAAGCCCATCCTAACCTCAGCCTTTATCCTAGTCAAGTTAAGGCTTGGGAGTTCCCCATATGGTATCCTTGTTCACTTCTCCCCTGCTGTCCTCCAGGTCCTCAGGAAGGGTATAGTTATATGATCTTTAACTGGGACAGGTTAGAGTATTGCTCATGGGGCAGAGGTAAGATTTGGAGGGAGGGGGATGGGAAATGACCTTAACTCTGCATTTCCTTGTTTTTAGAAATTCAAGTTTAGCCCTTCCCTCCATGTTCTGTGAGGCACAAGGCAGTGCTAGCCAACTTTAGTTAATAAAGGTTTTGGCATTGAATTTCCCTTGTTTGATGAAATGATGGTAAAGAGGGGGCATGACTGAGGGGCACCTGTGATGGGGTCCATGGATGGATTTCCTAAATACATCTCACTGCTGCTCAGCTACTAGCTTTGATTTCCTCCTTGCTCCTTCATTATACTCGTAGGGCTGTATCTGAGGAACCTCTTGAGCAAATGATTCCAAATTGGCACCACAAAGTACCCCATGTTGTCGTATAGCACTGTTCATGACAACCTCCTTTATGTACATGGATTTTAGAGTACTTTGAAAAGTGGGCTTTTAAACACAGAGCTCTATTTGACCAGACCTATGAAGTCACTGCTGTTCCTCCTTAATGCTGCTGGCACTTGAAGCAGAACTTCCAAAAACAAGCCCCTGGGCGCAAGCAGAAAGTAGTCTGAAATTTGTCTCAGAAGTCTACCAAAAGCAGCACTTGAACTCAGTTTTTTGTGGGGAGAAAAACGGGGGAGTGTGCTCAGGTTCAAGATAGTCTGTTCCTGTAAGCTAGCAAGTGATTGATGTAGGCTGAGCTCCTTTGCATAGTTGGTCGAATGAGGCATCAAGTGTACCAGTCTCATGGTGCATATGCAAATCACTTCCTCTCATGTGCCTGTCACAGTTCTTTTTCTGTGGGAGTTCTGTCTCTGGAACCCTTTGGCTGAATGACCCAGAATTTACAAAACTAACTCTGGCTCTGGGGCTTAGCAATTTTTAAGACAAATTCAGTATGCATGTGGATTTTTTTTTTTTTTTAGAGCTCTGTGAGGGTTGAAAGCTTTGTTCAACCTTTACAATAAAGTTGCTGAGTGCTGTTCCATAATAACTATGTATTTAGTTTTCCTGTTTAGTCATTACTTGGCTCTTTAGAAAACAGATTTGCTTTTCAGTAGAAACTTTAGTAATTACTGTGATGTATTGGCAGGAGCAATAGAGTTCTGAAATAGAAGTTAATTATAACACCATTTCTTTCAGAAACACTTTATTCAAGAGTGCCCAAACTTTTAACGCTGGCTAATTTTCAGGAGCTTGATTGTCTGTTTATAAGTTTATTTTGGGTTTGATAATTGGATGTGTTTGCTTGTGTAATCTCTTGTAGAAACTGCTGTTATATTCAGAGAAAACAGCATTCAAAACCTGCAGCTGATCTCGTCTCTACATAGAGAAGAAAGCTGTAGTTTGACTTCTTAAGCCACGGTTGACCCCTTTCTTGCCTCCTCCTTTCTCTGCTGGGAAGAACTTGATTGAAAAATAAGTGAGGGGACAGGTGGTGGCAGTGTTACAGCATTTGCATTTTTTAAAAGTTGTTTTAAGACATGCTAAATTAAAGCACTTTTTTTGTATGCTTAGTCTTCAGATACAGACTTGAGACGGTCTTTAGATAAGCAATCTACTGATAGCGGAGGAGGAATTTATCAATATGACAACTATGATGAAGTTGCCATGGATACAGACAGTGAAACTAACTCACCAGGTAAGATTAACTTTCAATTTCTGGCATGGTTGAAAAGTATAATGATGAAAAATGGTTGGAATATTACTTTAGTGATACAAAAAATATGAAATGGACAATCTCCGTCTTCTCAGAAGGGCTGTGTTCGTTTTGTGGACTGAAGTTGAATGGGTAATAATTAAGGCTAAGATTTTTTGTCACAGATATTTTTAGTAAAAGTCAGGGACAGGTCACAGGCAATAATGAAAAATTAATGGAAATCCATGACCTGTCCCTGACTTTTACTAAAAATATCCATAACAAAATGGGGAGCCTGGGCATCTGCTGGTGGGCTGGGAGCTCCAGGGGCCTCCACCACCCGTGGGGGCTCGGAACTCCAGGGTCCCCCTCCTCTGGTGGCTCACAGCTGCGGGGGTCCCCCCCACTGCCCAGAGCGGCCAGGATTTCCCCACCACCACCCGGGGCGGTCAGGAGCTGCGGGGGGGTCCACGTGCCATTCATGGGAGCTGGAAGCTGTGGGGGGGCTCCTGCTGCCTGGGGCAGCCGGGGTACCCCGCAGCTCCCTGCCTCCACAGGTGGCAGGCGACCCTGCAGCTCCCAGCCGGCGCTGGCTGAAGTCATTGAGGTCTTTGGAAGTCACGGATTCCCTGACTAAATCACAGCCTTCGTAATAATGCCCTGTGGGTCTGAGAACTATGTCATTTAAGTGGAACTAATTCTGTCCTGTTTTAAATCTGATTCTTTTTTATTTAGCTTTGTATTCCCTAGGGATCCTCTAAAGAGCTTCAGGCTTACACTTAGCCAAATATGATTAGAAACATCAAACTTGTTTATAAATTCATATGGAATCATATAGAAGTGGGGGTCCCCAAAGCATGATGTGAAAAAGACTCTGTTGACTACTTCCTAGAAGCCTGTCCTACACCTGATTTTCTCACAAACATAAATGAAACTATTTCAGAAAATACAGTCTAATTTAGAAACATTACCAATATTTCAATAACCTTTATTCTTTCCTAGCTGTGTTTATTCCTTTTATTCCATTGTTCTTCATCTTCTGATTTTATTCTCTTATTTTCCATATTTGTTTTTTCCTTCTCAGCAAACTTCCTTGCCCTCTGGCCTCTGTTCCCAAACTTTCTCCTTAGCTGCCTCTCTTAATTTTTCTGCTGCCTAGTTTTCAGAAGGACCACAGAACATACTGTTTCCAGGCATGCAAATTATGTGACTCCTTCATATGGAAGGATGGGGCCTCTGAGGCTCTGGATCTACATGTCCCAGTATTCAATATTCCTTGAGTTTCTTACCTATCTGGTGCTGAAGCCTTCATGCATGTTGCATCTCCTTACTGCTGGTTGCCAGATCAGTTGAAATCTCTGTGCTCGGGCATGTAGTTTGAGAAAGCATGCATTTGTGAGTTAAATCAAACTGAACAGCAAAGATGGGTTTCACTTAGAGTAATGTTGTCTTTGAATACAAATTATAAAGTTAATTTAAAAAAAAAAAAAAAGGAACAGGGCATTAAGTAGTTCTGTGTGTCTTTTGTTCAGATATATACTCCTCTTTTGTTCTGGTCTCACCTACCAAAGTTGAGATATAAATTAGCATCTTGCCTGTTTTCTCACTTAGCTTTATGGGCATGAGTTGAAATGTGATTCAATATTTTTAGTTGGTTAATTAAAGCATAACATGACTTAGTCGTGTTTGGTAACTTACCATTCTTATTTCTTGAATTTAAATGTATCTCTCTTTGTTGCAGCTTCTTCTCCAGTGCAGCCTCCTTTCTTTGAGTGTCCGGTGGAATATTTTCCTCCTCCAGCACCACCAATTTCCTTGCCTCTGCCACCCCAGGTTACAGTAAATAATTTTAATTCATTTGTCTTTTAAAATTTTCAGTTTTAATATATATTTTAATTCTGTGCCTTAAAGAAACACTGTCTTGGACCCTACATTTTATGTTGCATTAAAATATGTGAGAATTTCCTAATAACTTCTAACAAGTCTGCATCAAGTAGTTCTTCCCAGGCCCTTCTGTGGTACCATTGTGCCTCTGTATCTTTATGCTGATCTATTGTTCCCCCTCTCGTGTTGGGGTGACTATACAGAAGACCTCCCTTTCCAGAGAGCGCAACAAAACCAGACCATTCTTTCAATCTTTTCTGGGCTCAGCTGTCTTTCCACCTTCTTTGCTGCTGGAGTTCTAGTCAGTTCCTTCTCCTCTTGCATCACCACTTCCAGGTGTGTAGCTGAAGGGTAGGGCAACCCAGTCCCCACTTCCCACTTGGGCTCCGGTCCCCCGGCCCTATATACAAAATGTCTGTCCTCTCTAGCCTCAGTACTCCCCACCCAGGGACTAACACCTATTCTGGCTGTGTTGTTGGTACTGGGTGGATAAGGGACCTGTCTCAATTAGACTCTGGTTGCCTTCTCACCCAGGAATTTGCCAGCAGCCTGTCTCTCCCTTCCCTTCCCACTAAACACATATCCTTCTTTGTGCCTAGTTGGTGCTCCTTCTTTGGACTAAAAACTCTGAATTCCTAGCCTTAAAGGGAATTGTAATAGAGCTGAAGGGACAAACCCTTAAACCTACCTCCTTTTTTGTAAATAGGAGCAGTTTAACTCCAGCCTTTGATGTCACTGTCTAAATCACTGCTATTTGAATTGTAATATCAAACCGTGACTTAATCAGTTTAGTTCATGTCCTTTGTGTCTTTGGAATAATTTAGCAATGAAAAGTTTAGTTAATTCTATTTGGTTTTCAAATTCTGTTTTTCTTTTTGTAATGCATCTCAGACTGTGCAGCCGTTGAGCCAACTTTATGTGGAGGACATTTCTTGTGTTTCTCTTGAGCCTCCTCCACCTCTCCCACCTCTTCCACCTGAGGAACCCGAACAGCCACCCAAACCTCCATTTGCAGATGAAGAAGAAGAAGAAGAAATGCTACTACGAGAAGAGCTACTCAAGTCTCTAGCTAACAAACGAGCTTTCAAATCAGAGGTAGTCCTGTAGTTTGTGAATATAGCCTCTAGATGGCAATCTTGAGCTAACTTTAAAGGTGACCTGCAAAGGGTGGAAAATATAGGACTTTTTTTTTCTTTTCTGCTTTATGGCTGTAAAAAACAATCCTGAATGAGTTTTAAATCAAATCTGCTTGGCTTACATTACAAATTACAGGTCTTGTCCAACCTGTTTTTGCTGGAGGACTGGTGGGATTATAACATTTCAAGGGACTAAAATTTGAACAGTTGAAAGGGATTTTATTCACTGTTAAACTGTTTATTTGCTTAATACCTATTTAACAAACTATTGGAAGGAAGTTCTTTTTGTTAAAGATTCAAACACTACCTTCCCTGTCATTTGAAGGCTGAGAGAGCTCTTGCTTCACTTCAGTCTTCCAGCAAATATGAGATGGACAGGACTTGACATTTCTAGTATTTCTGAGGTAAAAAACAAACAGAACTTATCCCCACCCCTCCCCGTGTTTGTAATGAAAATTAAATTAAACTGCCTATATGACATCATAAAAGAGGCCACAAACATATTTCCTTTGCAGATCACCTGTAAACAAGAGCAGGACCATTCTTGCCTAATATACTTTTTGGCATCACTATGTAACTACACAAGTGGCGATAGTTATATACCTTCGATCAGAAAATTGAAATATGTTCTGGTGGTATAGTGTCTCTGTTATAAAAGTTTAGAGAGATAGCATAGACGCTAACATGCTAATATTTTTCAATTGTTTTTCATATACAGCTGTACACCTTTTGAAACACTTTTTTGATATAGTATACTATTTCCTCCTCCCTCCCCTCCTGATTGGACTTTTTATTTCCTTATGTAGGAAACATCAAGTAATAGTGGTCCGCCTTCACCTCCAGTTCCAAATAATTCCCAGCCTGTGCCAAGAAGCAATCTATCAGCAGTCAGTATTAATACTGTATCCCAGCCTCGGGTACAGAACACAAAGTTTGTTAGAGTACCGCGACCACCACGAGCAGTAATCACAGTAAGGAAATAACTTCAGTTTTCTTTTAATAAGACCATCTTATGAACTAGTCTTAACTCATATGGTAAGTTAGAAGTAAAGGATCTTCTTCTGCATAAAAGCATGTTATTTCCCTTGAAAAGAACTTTGTGTTAGATCAGTGATTAGGAACCTGTGGCATGTTGGACCATTCTCTTTCCCTTCCTTGCAATGAAATATTTAATTCTCTTGTACATCTAAGAATTTATGGCTTCTCTGAGCTGGGAGAAGATGCAGTGGCCCTTCTTAAATAACCTTTTAAATGAGCTAAAGTTTTCCCATTTTAGGTTGGGGTGGGGGAAGAGAATCTTGAAAAGATGAGATGCATGAAGCAAGCAGCAAATGTAATTTCATATGTTTTTTTAGCAGTCGAGTGCAAAATGATTTAGCTGTCACTTAAACATTGTTTAAATTGCCTTAGGTTACCTTTCAGTAGGAATTTCAGACACTGAAGATTATTACCCTTTCCCGCTTTTAGCATTCAGCATCTTATAGATTCAAAGCACTGTATGAGCATTTGAGGCATGGTCAAAGTTCACTGAGTCTGTGAGACAGACTGTTTAAATACAGTCCAGTTATTTGGTTTGGTATTATCTTACACAAAGTTTAAGATGAGGGGAGATTTTTACAGGCAGAAGATGCTTGGAGGTAGAAAATTTATAAAACAAAACAGTGAAACCAGCATCAAGATGGAGGGGAATCCATGAGGTATAAGATGATTAGCACTAAATGGTCGAGGTAGTTCTATTCTGACAGTTGACTTATCTGGTATTTGATTATCAGAGTCCACGCTAGATATATGGTAGGTGTATAGATATATATTTTTTAATCCTGTTTTAATGGCTCTGAGAAGTGGGTTCAGATCAAGTCAGCATCTGATTTTGTGGTGTCCATGATCTCTCTGAAGCACCATTGAAGTGTTTCACTGCCTCCATATTGTTTTGTAAGGAGAAGGGAGGACAGTACGGTCGAAAGATAGAAGAGGGCTGACTACGCTGATGTCATTTTGGTCAGAATTTATGGAAGCTTCTCAGTCTTCTGATGTAACCTCTCGTGTGCATCACTCTCTTTGTTAGCTGTATTTACTTTAAAAAAATCTTATGATATCCCACTCTTTCAAGGTCATATTTCCCCCCGTCTTCTGGCAAACGTTCTTTCCATCTCCTTAACCCTCGGTGTCCGCTGCCTACATCTAACCTAATTTCAAACAATACAAGAGTAATTTGAGATACAAAGGGCCCCTGGCTTGTGTTAATCAGTTGGCAGTTGCAGGTGTTCTGTAAACTGTTCTTTTGGTAACTTTTTATTTAAATCTCGTCTGAATCACTTTGTCAACTATTAGAGGATTTTGAAAGAGTTCTTTGTCCTATTGTCTTGAATTTCTCCTGGGTCAGATTTAATTCAACTGTTATGATACAGAAACACAAAGAAAAATTGTACTAGTTAATCGGAGATGAATTGCAGTATTTAGCCTTTTTAATTGCAAGATAGCTTTTATCAGCTGTGATGATGGGCAGTTTTTAAAGGGTTGAGCAAGTCCTGGTAAGTTTTTCTGTATACTCTAGTTAATGATTAGCAGCTTAGTTATTTTTTACATTAACTAAAAAATGATGGATGATATGTTTGTATATGATTAACCTTGCTCATTTTTAACAACTTCTCATTTTGCATAGCCATTCTAATCAAGTGTTTTGAATCAGCATAGTGCTAGAAAAATCACTCAATTTTCAGGCTTGTTAAAAGCCATTACTTATTGTGAATGTGGTAGCTTAATGTCTAGAACAGGAATATTTTCCTGTGTGTATTAAAGGAGGTGTGGCCAGACTAAGGCCTCATCTACTCTTAAAAGTTACACTGGCATAGCTATGTCGGTCAGAGTGTGGGGAAAAAATACATACCCTAGCAACATAACTATGCTGACAAAACCCCCAGTGAGGCTGGAGCTATGCTGACAAAGAATAGCTAATGTCATTCAGGGAGGTGGTGGTCCTAAATCAGCAGAAAAACTCCTTCTGTTGGCGTACGCTATGGCTACAATAGGAGGCTATGCCTGCATGGCATCTCCCAGTAGTGTATAGATGTACTGTATATGGGATAGATGCTCTGTAGTGTAGATACGGCTGTAGGTACCTGCAGCAGATCACTTGCATAGCTTCTTCTCTCCCCTCTACCCACAATAACTGTCAATTCTCATCACTCTGATAGGGCCAATTTGTGTGGGATTTTTGTTTTTTTGTGTTTTAATTGTTTGGCTTGTGGTATTCAGGATTTTTTTTTATTATTATTCTTTGAGTTCCTGAAATCATGAGACTGTGTTTTCTTTTTAAAAAGTAAGCTTCTAGCCCTCATGGTTGCAGAGAAAAGTTTGAAAATGTGTACAGTGTGTTCCCTGAAGGCTCAAAACACAGAACACTTTTACAAGGAACTAAACATTTGATTTTAAAATAATAATCTAAATCATAATTTTTGTGTGTGCCTGACTCATGGTTTTTGAATGCTTGCAGTTGGCAATGCTGCACCATGTGCTGGAACAATGTGTACATGATCCTAACATTACTGCTGGGAGTGGTGGTGAAGGGAGAAGACAAACAGCTAATTTGTTCCACCCTCCTGCAGCCCTGGAAAACTACATAAGATCACACTCCTCCCTATGCATGTTTCCACTTGCATTGAGAAGAATAGTAGAGTGAAAGTGACAAAGTTACCATCTTT
The DNA here is from genome assembly GCF_002925995.2 of Terrapene triunguis. Classification (NCBI taxonomy): domain Eukaryota; kingdom Metazoa; phylum Chordata; order Testudines; family Emydidae; genus Terrapene; species Terrapene triunguis. The sequence goes on along the minus strand of NW_020664419.1, from coordinate 60,924,089 downwards.
TGCTCAGCTGCTCAAATTCGTGTTATTGCAGAAGTGGTATATGTAGGAAAGTGAAGTAATACAGGCTTATTTGGGATTTGTAAAATATTGAAGGGACACTGCCCTGAGGTAGAGGGTAAACATTACTCTGTAGGTGTCTAGTCTTGACTGACATTTAATCATGCCTGTGTTAGGAGGAAGGGAGAGAATCAACTGGAGAGTGGAGGGTGAAGTTGCCTATAACTGTACATGCGAAAGTCTATAATTATTTGATCCACTCAGTCTTGAGTACCTCGTCTGAGTATGTGGGACTGGGACTAGAAAGATCGCTGCATAGTGCTAGCACAGGCTTGCTGTTTTCTTTGCCTCCATTCTCTATTTGTAAAATCAAGATACTTTCCACTTCACATAACTGTTGTGAGAATAAATCCTTTAAAAACTCAGGCACTTGGAAGGGGCTCCCACTAGATAGGGCTCCCATTACCAGAACTTCCAAGTGCCTCAGTATTTAAAGGATTTAGTCTCACAACAGTTATGTGAAGTGGAAAGTATCTTAATTTTACATACATACTAGAACTGATCCAGAATATAATTGGAGCAGGGTTAAAAGTGTTCATATAAAGCCTACACTATAATGCATCTGGTTTTACTTCTTTTGCTAGTAGGTATAAAAATAAATACTTTGTCTCTGCAGCTTCCCAAGCATAAGTCAGTAGTGGTGACACTGAATGATTCAGATGATAGCGAATCTGATGGAGAGCCATCTAACTCGACTAATAGTGTATTTGGAGGACTAGAATCCATGATCAAAGAAGCAAGAAGAACTGCAGAGGTAAATGATATATCTATCTATAAAGCTTAATTTTAGCACTTTTCTAACCTCAGAATTCACAGCAAACCTTCAAGCAAGGGTCTAGAGATACAGGCGTGTGTCAAAAACAGAAGAATATTGAGTGCATTTCTATGGTACTGTGCCTGGGCTAGTAATTGTTCATTGTGTTGCAAGAATGATGTAAACTCCCATTTGTTTTAGTTAAAAATAACCTCAGGATAAAACTTGAAGGGGTACTAAAATGCTTAATTGAAAAATAAAACCCAAACACAGAACTCTAGGTTGTGGCAAGTAAGAAAAGGAGCTGCTAATTGACTATATTTGGCTTTAAAAACCTTTTACTCACTGTGTAATCTGTTAATGACCATATCTTAAAGCTTTAAACTTAAAGAAAAAATGTAATTGCCCCTTAAATATAATATGGCTTCTGCAAACATTTGCATTTAATTTGGTGTGTGGGGAGGTGTAATATTGGCATATTTTGATTAAGCTCTCTTTTTTATAACAGGCTTCAAAACCCAAAGCACCTCCAAAATCAGAAAAAGAAAATGATCCTATGAGAACCCCAGAGGCCTTACCAGAAGATAAGAAGATTGAATATCGACTCTTAAAAGAAGAGATTGCCAGGTGCGTTGGAGTTTCAGTGCAACAGCACAGCTTTGAAGAACCTATATTTTGCTTTTAACCCATACCAGTAATCCGTCCTTTTAATTTTGACAAAAAGATGTTAAATTAAAGATCAGTAGAATTAATGTGAAGTGTTTCCTTAGATTGTAAAAATAAATTGGCTTTTTTTAGATTCTTTTTAGTAAGATTATTCAGTATGTGAAATGCTTGGAAACCATTCCAACTACAAAAATCTACCTCTTACTTGAAATATAGCCATATTACTTTCAGTAAAGTGCTGCTACTAATTTGTGTTCTGGGAGTATATGCAGTCAGAAGACGTAATGTGTAGCTAGTTGCAATTGCTGGATATTCCATATGTTTTGTTTTTTAATATGTCTGTTTTAGTCGAGAGAAGCAGCGCTTAATTAAATCTGATCCATTGAAGAACAATTCATCTCCTGCAAACTCTGATGGTGAAGTCGATGGGGTTGGTAGAATAGCAATAGTTACAAAACAAGTTACAGAAGCAGAAGCAAAACTTAAGAAGCACAAGTAAGTTCTTCAGTATGATGTATACCACACTGAGCTTGTTTAGGGGGAATGAAAGGTTAAAATGTTCATGAATGTGTAACTTCAATACAATAGGGCTGGATTATCCACTGCTTTGCACCTTATGTTGTCACTTACTGCTTTACAAAATGAGTGTAATGTTGTAATGCCACCATCACGGTACTCTACTGCCCTCTTTCCTGCTCTCCCATCTTTGTCATTTGAAACTTCAGTTGTAGGCCCCCAACTGAATTGTTCTGGATTTAGAGTCAAGTTGTAGTACAAGTACTATTGTTTCTCTTCCCCTGCCTTTCCTGCCAGGTCTAAGTACTGCTCTTTTTAAAGCAACAGCTTCTTGTCTTTAGGCAACAGAGGTTGCCCAAGTCTGCATCTTCTTGCCCTCCGCTAAAGTATACGCCTGCCTGAGAAGAGAGCTAGGCTGCGGAAACTGGGGCAGAATTTTTGGTGCCCTTAAACATCTAAAACTACCAACAAAATATTTTTTAAGATTTGCCATTTTCTTATCCGACTACCATATTTAAAGTGATGCATTGACTGACTAAATCTGCCCATTCAGTATATCTGTCCTAGATTACCCAGCTGTAATGCACGTGCTTGCCTGTTTCATGGGATGTTATATACTTAATGTTTGCAGAATAGTTTGAGTTAATTTAATGAAAGGTGCTATGAAAGTGATTGGTTGGCTGTTGCAACAGGTTAAGAAGTTTGGGGTTCAAAGAGGTAGTCTGTAATTCTGTGCCATCTTGGAAAAATGTGATTTATTAAACCAACTTTTTAATTTTTAGACTTCTGTTAATGAAGGATGAATCTGTTTTGAAACATCTCCTGCAGCAAGAAGCAAAGAAGAGAGAATCTGTTCGAATTGCTGAAAATAAGATTGCTAAACTTGCTGAGCAACTGCAAGCAACTGAAAAGATTTTGGATGTTAATAGGGTGTTTTTGAAGAAGCTTCAGGAACAAGTAGGTTTGAACGGTCAGGAAAAAAAATTGTTCAATTTATTTTCTATCACTATATGAACTTTCATATTTTTGGAGTTGTGTAAATTCAGTTCTTGGAAATATGTGGCTTTATTTGTACTGTGCAACATATTAATTTACTTACCTGTGTCTAAATTTTGTCAAATCAAACTTTTTATTGGTAGAAAGTGCATGTTTTCTTGAAGTGCTAAAATATTTTTTTTCTCTTCAGATTCACAAAGTTCAGCAACGAGTTACGGTGAAGAAAGCTCTGGCGTTAAAATATGGAGAAGAGCTTGCTCGAGCAAAAGCAGTGGCAAGTAAAGAAATTGGAAAACGAAAACTGGAACAAGATCACCTCAGAGTAAGTCAGTCGCATAAACTTGCACCTTTCTTTAGTCAAAAAGCAATAATAACTTTGTTTAGCTAACTTCAGCCCAGAATCTTTAAATAGAAGTTGAAGTGGAAAAGTATTTTAAAAGGTGAACTGTGAAGAAAAATCAAGTTTTTTTTCCATACACATCTCCTATGTTGCAATATATAAGCAGTCTGAAAGTTTGTTCCAGAAGTCTTTTCTGTTGGATTTTTACGTTAGAAGTGTTAGGCTTTTACTTCAATCTCTTTGCTGGAGAAAACGAATAGTGTTGTAATAAGACTGTGGCCTAGCTATGTGGGGAAGGATTCCTGCATGTTGGTGACATCACTATTCAGCTCCTTCAAAGATTTTGCCCAAGCTGTCCAGCTGAGACAAGTAAGGGAGGATCTGATATTACTAATCTGAAAAACAAGCTGAAGAAGGCAATTTGGAAGAAAAACAAGGCTCTGAGACAATTTGAGACAGTTTTTTTGTAAGTTATATTTTTTCTTTGTTTTCTCTTTTTTATATGTGTTTGCTTTGCATTTTACATTTAAACTTTGGTAACCCAAATTTGTGTGCTAAAGATTTATAGAGTGGTGTAGACTAATTTAATAGAAAAACCAGCAAACATTCCAGTGGAATTGTGGCAAATTATGTTGTGGTTTTCCTGCTGTTTTTGTTTAAATTTTCAGGCAAGAGTTTAAAATATGTACTTCTAAGCTGAGTCAAATGTTTTACCCTGTTTCATTACCCTCCTGTCAATATTTCAGTAAATGCAAAGAGATATTAAGGGTTTTTTTTTTTTTCCTTTGTAGCCAAACAAAATGTTGAAATTGGATCATTCCCCTGCATCAAGTCCAAAAAAACATTCAGCAGAATTGATTGCATTGGAGAAGAAACGACTACAGCAACTGGAGTATGAGTATGCCCTAAAGATTCAGAAACTTAAAGAGGCCCGTGCACTTCAAATCAGGGAACAACCAAATATTACTCCAAATGCAGAAGAGGAATCTGAATTTGTGTTACCTCAGCCATCACTTCATGACCTTACACAAGACAAACTGACCCTAGACAGTGAAGAAAACTATTTTGATGATGAAATTTTGTCTAACTCAAACAGAGAACGAAGGAGATCTTTCAGAGAATCCAGTTCTTTTACTAAACCTAATCTTAAGCACATGGACACCCCCAAACAAGAAATAAACAAACTTTCTAAAAAAGCAGTGGAGGAACCTGAACTTTTTCTCGGGTTGAATATTGATGAACTGAAAAAACTTTATGCTAAAGCTGACAGCTTGAAAGAGCTGCTTATAAAAAGTACTGCCGTTATGACTTCTAAGGAAGAGTTTTTATGTGGTCAGGTAAACTTGTGCCTCAACTCCTTTTTAAATACTTAACTTGTTATTACATTATGGTTGTTTTCTTTTTTTTTTTATGAAGACTAGGTTTTTGCTGTATTATAGTTCTTGAAATATATATTTGTTTCCTAGGAAATTTTGGTGGATATGGATATTGTTACAGCACAAAGTAAACAAGCTGAAGTGAGACCATTTCCATTTGGGCCATATCATAGTCCCCTTCTAGTTTTTAAATCCTACAGGTATGACGACTGTATTATCTGTGTGTGTGGCTTCTTTGTTTATGGAATATTTTAATTGCTTTCAGTGCTGTCTGTATTTCTTCTTACAAGTTGTATAACACCAAAGGTAAATTTGGCTTAAGAACAGCTTTTGTAACCTTAGCTTGGGATTGATTCCATTCTTTGGAAGATTTGACATTTTAAAGTTCTGTGTGTGATGATAAACTTTTAAGCATGACACGTAAAACCTAATTTTCTTTAACCAAAAGTCATCTTAAAATTGTTTTTCTGATTCAAAGAAACAGGAAACTTATCTCTAGAGACTTAATTATTCCTTCATTCATTACTTATAGGGCCCCATTTTGGTGCAGCAAGATGGACCTAAAAGTCTATGGCACTTCAGTTCCATAAAGTGAATTCTGTGCTAGATTTAAGCAAATTCTAAAAATGGAGGATTACATTGAATTAAATACAAAAATTAACACCATCACTGCAGTACTCCTTGTATTTGTTTTATATTAGCTCTTATATTACGCTACTCCTAAATTTACAATGTGCTGTAGATTTTTGTATTACAGCATTGTAATACAATGGGAAGGCAGAAGCTGAAGGATAACATTCTTACGAGAACAGCTTTGCTATGCTTTCAATATACTACAGACTATCGTGATTCCCTTACCATAGTAGAAATTGACAAACTTAAAATGCTGTCATAGTTGAGTATTAAATTTTATATTAAAGGAAAAACCACCAAAAACATCTGGCTATTAAGACTCAGCTCATACTGAGTTTTTGTGCACCTGTTCTGGAGGCTCTCTGATATTGAGCTTTTAGTACTATGGCTTCTGAGGTTATTTAATCCTCAGCAATCTGCTTACAGCTCTGCTTGATGCCAATTAAGTAAGTGCAAGAGCACAGGTCTCCTAGGTTTGCATTAGATCTTAACTCTAATATGTAACTCTCCCTACAGTGTGTGCATTAATTCCCCATGTGCATGTAATGAGGTTCAGTGAATGAAGGGAGAGCAGGATATTGGAGTAGAAATCTATGCGGACTGAGAGAACTGTGCTTCTGTGTTGCCTTTAGTAGGTCAGCTGTATTTCTACTCTAGTCAGCCTTTCAGAAATGCAAGATACTTCCGGAAGCAAAATACAATTCCTTTTTTTTAATTTATATTTAAAACCACTTTCCTGTTTGTGTACCAGGGATTCGCATCATGTTTTTTTTTTTTTTTTTTTTTTTCTTCCCCCCTTTAGGTTTAGCCCCTATTTTCGAACCAAGGAAAAGCTTTACCTCAGTTCAGTATCCTACAGCAATATGATTGAGCCAAAACAGTGTTTCTGCCGTTTTGATTTAACAGGCACATGTAATGATGATGATTGTCAGTGGTGAGTCCCTTTCAACCTTGTGCATTTGTACTAAATCTCTGTTGCAGAGGTTACTGCTGCCAAGAGATGAAAATAGACATGTCTGATTTTTAACCAGGTCTGTCTGCATGATGTGCTATAGCCTTCCATTCTAAATCTTGTCTCATTAAATACTTGCCTGCGTAAGTTCACTTGGCAGAAAGAAAATCATTGTGCCAATTCCAGTCCTGGAGGGAGATCTCTTATGTCTAAACCTGGAAAAAGAAAGATCGCTTGAGTTTTTGAGGATTTTGTTCACCATTATGTCAGATCCTTTAGGTTCTTTTGTATCGAGATGGGAACTCTCTTGTATCATAATTACAGCAGAGTCTTTTATTACCTGATGTAACAGTGGGTGAGGAAGCATACTATTTAGCACACTATAAATAAATTAGTAACATATCTAGCATGGTGTATTAAGGAATTATTTAATAAAAGATCCTATTGTAATGCAAGAGATCAGTTTAAAATTGCTTTAGAAGAACTGCATTAAAATCTGTATAATTTGAAGGCACATCACTAAATGGTGTTACCCGTTATATTAACAATGGCCTGTTCACTTGGAGTTTCATTAGCTAGCTGTTGCTTGCCTACCATTGGAACCTCTCAAATGATGAGGTTGATCTGACTTGACCAAAAAAAAAAAAAAAAAAAAGAGGAAGTGGAGTACTGATTCACTGGCTCTGGGTATATAATCTGTAACCAACAATAACTAGATTATTTCTGAGAGGAATTCTCCTACCAATACACAAGGGCATGAGACACCCAACTCCCCTTATCTTTGTAGGAACATCATATGTGCAAACCTAGCTATTTTATGTTTAGTAGAAGTAGTGCACGTCTATTCCTTGTACAGTGTGGTGAGACTATACCCAGGATACTAAACTGGTCTACACAAACATGCACTGAAATAACAAAATCAGTTTTAATTGGCACCTTTTTGTTACGTCAGTGCAAGTGTGTATTTTGAAGTGTGGTCCACACGTAGACTTGTACTGAAATATCAAAAGGGGTGAATTAAAACCATGTTAATTATTTTATTGCAAGTTTGTGTTTGGGCAAGGCCTAAAAGCATAGTTGTTGATTAGTAGAAATTTCAGGGCACCTTACACATTGTGCTCCGTAGACATCTTTTCATTTTAATTTTTTGTTGTTTTCTCTGCTTCAGTGGGGTTTAAGTAATGCTTGCTGATTGTGGCCCTGATATTAAATCTTTACTTCGGTGATATTTTGTTGTCTGAGAATCCTTTTTTTTTTTAGTCTAACTTTTCTCTTTCTTTTTTTAGGCAGCACATGAAAGACTGCACTCTTAACCGAAAGCAACTGTTTCAGGACATTCTTTCGTACAATTTAACTTTGATTGGCTGTTCAGAGAAAAGCACTGATGAGGAAATCAGCATTGCAACAGGTTTTTAAGTTTGTTTCCTACTGAATGTAAAACTGGGCATTTCCGCCCCCCCAAAGGGATAGCTTTTATTTTCATTAGAAGTTCTAGAATTAAAGAATCATTAGTCTTTCTAGTGGTCATTGTATACATTATAAAATGTTACTGTATGGAAAAGTGGAAAGCCATTTTTGAGTCAGTTAGTCCATAGTAAAATTCTCAGTAGTAGACAGTAACTCCTGCATTCAGGAAAAACTCCTTCTTTATTCAGGAGAAAACGCTCCCTAATTTCACTGGGCATTTCACTCAAACAAGAAATGAAGGAGACAAGATCTCATGGCTGGGGAGCGGAAACCTTCTCTACCTTCCTTTTGTATTGCTTATATACGTAACTTAATGGGATGTTGTACTTATTAATGGAACTAGGTATAGTGTGAATAGGCACCAGGAAAGCTTCTTCCACAATCAAGACGTAATCATATTCTAATCTATCCTCAGGGCTAGATTTAATGATGATTATTTTGTGCCAAAGTGTACATATTCTCCTGGGATCTAGGATGAGACAAACTCTTCTCTAGAGATCAGTCCTATTTAAGCCGAGATCTCTAGAGATAAGACTGATGATTATGTAACTTTGCCACTTACCCATCCAACTTTAACCTGTTTAAAATAGTCTAAATATTAATGTTTTTAAACTTAATAATGGCATATTGGTGTACACATCTTTTAAATTGAAAAATGAAGCAAGATTTCTTGTTAATTCCTGTAATATGCACTCTATTGATACTTCTGTTTTGCCATGCCAAAAAGCTCGAGATAAACTTGGTTTTAAAAAGTATATATGATCTACATCATTCTGCTACTAAGAGACTGAGCCAGATGCCATTTTTTTTACTCCAGATACGGTTTTGGAGAATGTCTTTTGAAATTATGCAAATTTGAGGGATGGTCTAGGGTTCAGTAGAGAAATTGATTTCTTAAACATCATTATGATTCTAAAAAAGTATCTGTTTTTTACTACCACCACGTTGGATTGTTATAAATGAATTTTTAAAAACTAATGTACTTTTCATCATATAGGATGACTATATTTCATTCATTTTGGATAGTGGCTGTGTACTGTTCAGTTTCATTTTTCCAGTTCTCTTAACCAAATGCAAGGGGAAGAGCTTAAATCAGGATCTAAAGACATGGGGAAAGTGGTGAAGTTCCATGTTCCTTCCCCCTCCCCTAGATTCCTCTTCTGCATCTTTGAGGAGTAATGGGATGAAAGTAACACAAGAAAGTCAGACTAGAAAAATCAGAAAGAAATTTCTGTTTGTGAGATGTAATCTGTAGCAGTGGCTTAGAAAGCACATATGGAAACCCCCTTTTCTAAGGATATTTACAAGTAGACTAGACCAAAGCACTAGAAAATGTACTGCAGGAATAATCTCGGGGGGTGGATAAAATGGCCTAATATATCTTTTCCGAATTCTGACTTCTATATCCAGCCACACTTGATAAGCATATTAACTTGAAATGATCAGCACTGAAATAATGGTGGTGATATTTATATTGTCATTATGCTTTCTGCTGAGATTCTCTTATGTTTTAATATTTCATAAATGGTACACATTTATTTATAGCTGTATCTAGTTAAGTTATAATCTTGGTCTCATTTTAGAAAAATATGTCGAAAAACTTTTTGGTGTAAACAGAGATCGAATGTCAGTGGATCAGATGGCCGTTCTTCTTGTTAGCAATATCAATGAGAGTAAAGGTCACAGTAAGTAACTTGTTTGATATTTTTAATAAAACAGTCTGTTGTATTATAGTGTTAACATAGCGTATGAGCTTGACAAATTCTTACGATAGTATTGTAAAGAGAAGATCTGCTTACTCTATTTAAGTTCATTTCACTGAAACGTATGGTTATGGTTTTCTGTCTTTAAGCTTCTTTTGTTATAGGGTAAAAATTTCAAAAGTGACTTGTGCACTCAGGAACCTAAGGCTCTCATTGAAAGTCAATGGAATCTATACTTCTAAGTCACTTAAATGCTTCTGACAATTTTACCTAAAATGACTAACTTTGAACAAAAATACATTGGTTTGTGGATGCAAAAGCAAACAATTTCTACTGTTCTGGTTGGTTACAGCACCTCCATTTACAACTTGGAAAGACAAAAGGAAATGGAGACCTAAGTACTGGAGAAAACCTGTTTTAGATAGTAGTAGCAGCAGTGAGGAGGAACAATCTCTGGGACCTATTAAATATGGTAAGGCAAAATTGTGGTGTGCATTAGAAATAACTAATGGGGGTGGGGGAGAAGTTGCAAGCACTTATTCAGATAAAGCATGAATTTGCTTCAGTATATGACCCATTTATATACTCCACGCATAAGCTTCTTGACTACCTTCTCTTCATTTGCCTGTTCTTTATTCTAAGCTGATTAAATCTATGGATATCCATTAAAAAAATTAATAATTTAAAGGCTTAGTGGGAGCTCTTATTCCCTTCTCTTGAAAGGAACTTGCTAGAATGTTCTGGAGCATCTAAGATTAGAGAGATTTCCCACATGATTTGTGCAAATGGCACAAACCCCCACAGAGTGAATCCTGCAAGAAGGATCTTCAGAGAATCAGACTTGTTTTGTGATGAACTTTCTCCTATGAGCTCTGCCTCACTCTCAGTGCTGCCCTATAAATTATTCCTAACCAATCTGATCCTGCAAAAGCAGCCCTCTACGCTTGCCTTTTTCCAGTTTTCACATTTGAAATAAAGCCAGTTTTCTGTGCCATACTTATCGCTTCTTTCCTACTTTTAAGGAGAGAATACCTTTACCTTTCTCTAAATGTGGTGGGTGGCTATTGTATTTGAAAGGTATCCTGACAATTACTTGGGAAGTCTGTTTGATGGTGTTTTCACTCATCTTAAATATATGATTGATTAGTTCAAGTTCCACTGTGAAAGGTAATCTGCATGCTGAACAGAGACACTTTATTCTTGCAGCCAATCCTGTAGAACACAAAACAAATGTTCGAGCTCTGGATGCTGTTGTGACTCCAGATGATGTCAGATATTTCACAAATGAGACTGATGACATTTCTAATCTGGAGGCGAGTGTACTTGAAAACCCCTGTGATGTACAGCTTTGGATTAAACTTGCATACAAGTACTTGAGTCAAAATGAAGGGTAGGTTCTTATCTATATGCAAACAAATCTGTTGCCCTTTTATATTTTTTGTTTGATGCTTTTCACCTGTGCTACTGTAATCAGGTTTCCTTCCTGGTGTCAAAGGACCCTTTGTTTCTTTGACAAAGCCACAAATACCTTATTGCTTAAAAGCAGTTAGAAAAAATTTCAGATTAGATCTCTTGCTGTACACAGTCCAGTGCATGAGTAATAAATTATATTTGCATTTTAACTCCAGATAGATTTTATTTCAGAGTGGAAGTAGTTGAAATGAGAATTAGTAAAGCAGTAATTGCTTTAAAAAATGCACAGTTTATAAGTTTACAGTGGAATAAATTTGTCCAGTTCTGTGAATTTTTACATCAAGGTAAGTATAATAGAGGGAAACACTGATTTTAAATCTGCCTTTAGAATGTTTGGGATGGCATTCTAAGACAACTTGTACTCAAGGTGCCTTAAGATGACTCACTAGAGTAAGAACTGCCAGGTGTTTTGCAGTTTTTAATCTATGTGGGAAAATGGTAACCTAACTCCAGTGTGTTTTTTCATGTTGTAATTTTCTTGCCTTTGGAATTCTTAGTCACCATATATACTCGATCATAAGCCGGTTCGTTTATAAGCCGACCCCCCCAAGTTGGGTAAGTAAAAATGGAAAATTTTTATAACCCGTTCATAAGCCAACCCTATAATTCATGGGTCAGCAAACTTTGGCTCCCAGGCCATCAGGATAAGCCGCTGGTGGGCCGAGATTGTTTGTTTACCTCGAGCGTCCGCAGGCACGGAAGTAAACCTAAGTAAACAAAGTGTCCCGGTGTGCTAGCTGCTTACCCTGGTGGGGAAATTTTTTTGGGGGGGAGAAGCTGGGAGTCGGGAGTAACCTCTGTGACCACCCCCACATGACCCCACCCCTAGCCCGGAACCCCCACACTCTCCCCATCCCATCCCTTCCCACCTTATCTGGGGAGGGCCAGGGGAGGATGTCTCTGACTTGGCTGGAGCTGTTCTGGCAGGCTGGGCAGCACGGCCGCAGCCTGCTCCGGTGGGCCAGACCGGGCGGCGTGGCCACAGCATGTTCCAGCGGGCTGGGCTGGGCGGCACGGCCGCAGTGTGCTCTGGCAGGCTGGGCAGTGCGGCCACAGCCTGCTCTGGGGGGCAGGGCCGAGCGGCACGGCTGCAGCCTGCCAGCCCCGGAGCTGCAGCTGCTTCGGAGGCTGGGGGGAAAGCAACGTGGCCAGAAGTGGAGAGACTCTGGCCCCGCCTCTTCCCTTCTGGCTCTGCTGGCTGTGCTGCCTCTCCTTGCTCCCTCTGTTGGGGGGAGGGGCTGTGTACCAATACTCCCTCTCTATACCCATTCATAAGCCGACCCCCTTCTCTGGTGCTTCCCTTTTTTACTAAAAAAATTCGGCTTATGAACGAGTATATACGGTAACTGTTTTTCCATTTTCCTTAACTGATTAGAATTAGAGAATCAACATATTTTTATTTTATGATCAAAGCATCCCAGTAGCAACTTGGTCACTTATGGTTGAGTAGGCTGTTTCATTCTAAATTTCTTAAATCATAAACTGTTCTGGAATGGGATTGTCTCTTCATGTGTGTTTGTGTAAGCCATAGCAAAAGAGACCCTCATCCTGACTCGGGCCTCTGGGTACTACTGCACTATAAATATTTAATAAGCTTCCCTTTTCAGAAATATATATCCTTCAGGATGAAATTTTCTGTCTAAATGCGAATTATTTTGGAAATCATGTACAAAATTTAGCTCTTCATTCCTTAGCATCAGCACATGAATATATCTCTTCCTCCACGTCTAAAGAAAAATCTTGATTTTTGAGCTCTACAATTTCAAATTTGGTATTTGTGTAATCTTCAATGAGGAACTTATGCCTTATCAATTTGGGAGCTAGTAATTCCTTGTAATGAAGTGAAAATAGCATCATGTGCAATATGTAACTTACCAAATTAAGTAAGTAATGTAATTACAAGATATGTGCAGGCTTGCACATGTATGGATGTATATTTCAAATGGCATTCAGGTTTTTGCATATTTCCTTGAAAAATAACTTTTTTTTATGCTGAATTTCAAGTTTAATTTAAACAAATCAAGAAATTTAGTCTTCAAAAATTAACATTTAGATAACCACATGAACTGCAGTTCAGCCCCACCTACTGTGTTGTGTGGGTTTGTGTTATGTATACTTTGGCGTAACCTAACCACTTATTGAGTTCAATAAAAATTCCCCAGGCACATCCCAGCAGTGGAGTTACTACTGTTGGAATCATAACTTTTAATTTTGTTAACTTGTTAATGCTAAGATGGAGAATTTTAACAGGCTTCTGTATTGACTATAATTGCAATATGAACACCGGGTACAAAGCTAATTTATGTGAGGAAGTACAGTGATCCACAACTTCTGTATCAGTGCTTGCCAAACTGAGATTCATGGGGGAGCCATGAGCATTTGGGGAAAAATTTTTTAATCAGTATGCTCTCTTCTTTCCCCCCCCCCAATTAACTTTAAAAATCACCTTCATCTTATCTATTGGTGTACACCAGTGGCTTTCAACCTGTGATCCATGGACCACTAGGGGTCCGCAGACTATGTCTAAGATTTCCAAAGAGGTCTGCACCTCCATTCGAAAATTTGTAGGGGTCTGCAAATGAAAAAGGTTTGAAAACCACTGGTCTGTGCCTAAAGTTGCTCCTGTTTCCAGGACTGGGAACTTCTCTGTGCCCTATGCTCCTGCAGGGGGCCTTTAGCACAGAGACTCTCTGCTGGGGGAAGCATTGAGCAGGAAGACTCTCAACTGAAAGTCCTGCTGGCGTGGAGGGCAAAGAGACTTCCAGTGCCAACAGCAATAGCATTCACAGATAAGGGAAGGGAAATGAAGGCGAGACAGGTGCATCTTTTTATAATGGAATGACTTTTACCAAGGGCTAAGCCTACATGTAGCAAACATTCAGCTGAAGAAGGTGATGATTTAAATCAAGTTAAATGGAAAAGGAAGAAAAGTAGACATTGTGATAGTTACATTGTTCGGATTTTCATGTTTTTATATGACTGGAAAATGCATGGCAACAATATGTGTCATTTGCTTAAGCGTTAGTAAATGAAAGTATGAGGCCAGGGAAACCAAACATGAGCAGCAATTTTTTTTCCCCTTAGGAAAGAGGAAGAATTTAAGTGGCAGAAATAGTCACTGCTAAAGAAACAGTTCCTCAGAAAGCCTTTGAAGGATCTTGTGTTGTGACCATGTGAATTCTAAAATGCAAACAAGCACACAGCATTAGCAAGACCCTTTTATTTCCAAAAGAAATAGATGTGTATAAAATGATGATTGGGGAACAAGCAGCCATGGCCCAGAAAACCATTTTGGTGTCAAATGATGCCATCCGTTGACACATTGATGACCATGTGAAAATGCCTACGACCACTTGATAAAACAAATTAGGAAGAGGTGGTATTTTGCACTGCAGCTTGAAGAATCCACAAACATAGCCAATTTGTGTCAGCTTCTGTGTTACGTGAGATTTTCCAAAACAGGTACAATAGGTTGAAGAACTTTTTTATTTTGCAAAGAAACCCCAATCTGAACAACCAGTGAGGAAATACTAAAGTCTTGGATACCTTCATAGTGGATGAAGATTTTAACTGGGTTGTGTGTGTGAGCGGCTGTGCACTGACAGGACTGCAGCTATGACTAGAAAGAACAGTGGGGTTTCAGCATGAGTAAAGCTTTTTAATAAAATCCCTGGCAGTGCTGCTTCCATTCGCTTCCAGTTATTTCTGTGATTCTGGGTTTTCAGGAATGATTTCTGTGAAAACTAAACATAGAAATCATTTAAATTTGGAAAACTACTTATGTCTGGTGTCTGTCTGACAGCAAACATTGCACAGCCCCTGTGCAGTTTGAAACAGGCCCATTCTTCTCACTAAAATCTTAGGGTATGTCCTAACATGCAAAAAATCCATATGTTCAAATTATAGTTCTAAAAACCCAGATTGGATTAGATAATTAAACAAACTTTATGAAATTGAATAAAGTTGCACAACTGTCCAAATTCTAGTGTCTCTCTTAAATCTGGTGTCCTAAGTTGGTGGTGATGGTTTTTTTTGTTTTTGTTTTGTTTTTTTTTGTTTTTGTTTTTAAAGGAGGGGTATGTGGTTGTGGGGAACCTCCCCTTCTTCCTCCTCCCTCCCCCCCCCGTTCTTAAATATATGTAAGGGAACCACAGTATAGAGCTGTGGTCCCCAAACTTACTACTACCAAGGATTCACTGATAACTTGCTAGGGCCAGAAAGCTGACCAAACTATCATATACATGGAAATTTAATCCGAAATTGTTAGTTACATTGTAGAGCACTCTAAATGTACGCTGCATTTCTTAAAAACATGGACACAAGTTGTTTTGAGGGCTGCAGGGGAAGGAGTACCAGTGAGCAGGATGGAACTTCCTTCTCTGAAACAACTCTCCTGATGAGCTGGCTGTTAAAAGGTGAACAGGCCCATTATGACTTGTGAATATAAGTCCAGTAGCTGATTTGCAATGTTTTTGCTTTGTTGAGATACACAGTAGAAAGTCTGTTTGCATATAAATAATTTCAGAGGTTTGTATACATGACCCAGAGAGCACACAAGGTGTTTTAATCTTATTTTGAATCTCATGCATAAACACAATCATTTAGGACTGTGTAAAATAATTCCTGAACACATCCTTCCCTCAAATAGAATAAATATGGCTAGCCTGAGAAGCTCTCTATAGTTTTATGGAAGTTACTTGATGTTTATAAACTGCGATCCACATATGCAGTCCATCACTTGATTGGCAGTTTTGCCCAGAACTATACTTGTGTTACTTAAATGTGGTGAGTAGTTAATTATCCCCAAAAGGGGGGGAGGGGGAGTTGCAGCCTAAAACTGGGCAAGAGTAAAAGAGTGAAATAACTTGACATGCATTCTAGTCTGCAGTAAAGAGTAACATCCCACATGTGCTGTATGTAACAGATAAAATCTTGCCAAAGAGTGAAATCCAACTTCTTGCTTTATTTAACTTCTTTGAAATGTTAGCTTCTTTCTGGGTCAGAGGGTGGGAGACTTCAGGCCCCATGGCTAACCCCTGTTCAAGTTAACCACATCCTGTTAACTGGCACCTTCTTCCAGGGAGCTGATACTCCTGTCCTTTTGTAGAATATGTGATAATAGTATGCAGTTCATATAAATATGAAAAAAGTGTGGTCCTTCTGCAGCCCTCCATTTTATAATGGCAAGAAGCATTTAAAACACTTCTTTAAAAAATTCTTATTTGTGTTCAGTTGACATGCCTCCCTCTGAAATGATCCATTTCCATGTTCCATCTCGAATGGGCTCTAAAAAATTACCAAGTCCACTCTTCACTTTAAGAAAACATTGAGATGTAATATATTGGCCCAATTTTTTCCTTCACAGTTCATCCTCTGAGTGCTTGGATTCTGCTTTAAATGTTCTGGCTCGAGCACTAGAAAACAACAAAGAGAACCCTGAAATCTGGTGTCATTACCTCAAGCTATTCTCAAAAAGAGGAACCAAGGAGGAAGTGCAGGAGATGTGCGAGACAGCAGTAGAGTATGCGCCTACTTACCAAATCTGGTGGACGGTAAGAAACAAAATAACACAATGTACTTCAAGCACCTATATATAATATAGTGCAAAAATATACAAATACTATAGGTAAGCAGTGAATTTTAGTGTGCAACAGGGAGAGTGTATCTTTTTTTCCCTGTGCTAGCCAAGCTAATACGTTAGCTTTTAAAAAGATCTAATATAATGATAAAAAGCAAGGAAATTCACAGTTAAGTTTAAAGTGCTGTCCTTAGCAGGGTCCAATTCCTATTGCACTTGATTTGATGATCAAATTTATCTAAAGCAAGGTGTTACGTTCCCTAGATACAAAGGTGTGGGTTTTTTTGTTTTTTGTTTTTTTAAGGTAAACCTCAATTTAACTTGAAATTTCTTTGCCTTTTGTGAATATTGATTGTCAATAACATTTGAATGGAGTGTTTTTTTCATTGAGGTAATATCTAAAAACACAGTAAATAAAAAAGGAGCATTGCATTTGAACCCTAACAGTTTGCTAGTAGTTGTTCATGTGAATAAAATAAGTGATTTATATAGCTTTTAGCCTTAGTAACTGTACTGAAGTTTTCCCCCTAATAATTATTTGTGTGAAATATTTCTATCTAGTTTTTGAACTTGGAGAACTCTTTTGATGGAAAGGACTATGTATGTGGGAGAATGCTGCAGTTCCTAATGGAAAGTACAGAGGGTGAAGAAAACTCTGATCTCCTGTCCTTTCAGCTGTTGGAGACCCTGCTGTACAGAGTTCACTTAAGCATGTTTACAGGAAGACATCAAAATGCTCTTGCTCTACTTCAGGTGACTATCAAGTTACACACATTTTAACCCCTATTATACTGGATGCTTAAATACTAATTATGATGGGGGTTTTTTGTTTTTTCATTTAAGCACCCAAACAATTGCCTTTTTCCTTACTACTTTATGGTGTCTGGAATTGGAGCTACTAGAATTCTAGGCGAGTTATCCCATTTATCTGCAGAAAGTTGATACAATTGGAGGGATGCTTTTGTGCATGTGTTAATAAGGCAGATTTGGATAAATTTTTAAAACTTTCAAAAAGAATTCCCTCTTGATTGCATGAATTGTTGCTAAAAGGCTGTCTTTAAAAAAAGTTTATTGAATTTTTATCTTACAACTTGGAACATGTATTGCAAAGCAGCAACGTTGATTGTTACAGCTTGTGAGGTATATTTATTCATTATCCTAATTTAATAGTCCAAGGCCCTTTCAAAGCAATTTGATGTTGGTGATTTCATATCAACTTTTACAAAAAAATATTTTAAATACTGTGTTTAATATTTGAACCATTGTAAAATTTTGGGTACTACTTTAACTTCTTGGGGTGGGGGAATTATTTATCTGTCCTTCGTTCCTTGTCCTTTACATCATCCTTTGAAAACATTATGCCTGCGTGTGATTTTGTTTTCTTTTCACTTTTCATAAGCAATAGAGGCGTTAGTAGTCCTTTTCCATGGCTGCAAAAATCACAGCAATGACAGGGCTCTGCTACTTATCTGTGAAATGTAGAAAGATATCCTGAAAGACTCGTTCTGATCATTACTAGGTATGACCTGCTAGCAGTTGGAAGTGGGAAACAAAACTTTGATGTCTGTTCCTAGCAAAAGGGAGCTATAATAGCTGCATACTTCAGTGTTTCGTGCCTACCAGCAAGGGGATTTTCTTAGTCATGTGGGTTTTTTTAATTTGTTTTGTAATGCTTTTTCCTAACCTACCAGTTTAGGTAAGTCTTTTATGTCTTGGGGCTAGTCTGCCCTAAACATTATTCTAAATGTGATATTGTACAGCTGTATTTGTTGTGCGTCATTGATTCCAGAGCACGTGTACTGCATTCTCTCTCACACAGATTTTTGTCTAACTGCCAGTCATCACAAACTTTATTTCTGATGTGCCAGTCATACTGGACTATTTTCAGTCTTGCATATAGCACTAGTAGCAGAACCTGAAGGCGCACTACTGCCCTCGGTGACATCTGTGCAAATCTGTCTTCAGGTAAATAGATAAGATAGAATACGTGCAGGGAGAAGAGATGCTGAGTACGAAGTCCATTTTATATGGTCACTTCTCTGAGTAAGACAGGTCATTGTCATCCTCTAAGCCCATAGTATTATGCTATTCAAGGGCCATATCACGTTTGCTTTATGTGTACTTTGGCTGCTTGTATGAGTAAGGAGACTAGGTATTGGCTCCAGGTCTGTCTTTGGGATGCCTTTCTGTCATCACGAGAGCCTTTGAGAACATAGAAACTTCACGTTTCCTCATTGTTTCTCTCATTTTCAGATCTCAAAATATACTACTCTCCTATGTAGAGCATATCAATCAAAAATATAATCCTGTTTGTCTTTTATCTTTACAGAATGCTTTAAAATCAGCTAATGAAAAGATAATAGCAGAACGCCTCACCATAAGTGACCGCTGCTTGGCTTGGCTAGCTTATATACATCTAATTGAATTCAGTGTTCTCCCTGTCAAGTTTTATGATCCTGCTAATGCCAACCCTTCGAGGATAATGAACAAAGAACCGTTTTTAATACCATGGCAAACAATTCAAGATGTGAAGACCAATCCTGATATGTTGTTAGCTGTGTTTGAAGGTAAGTGGTTTTTTTGTTTTGTTTTCTTTTTTAAGAAAAGTGAGTTATTTAGTACATAACTTTGCAGATGCACTGCTGCTATCCTCATTCAAATGGGCAATGCCTCTCACCTGTGGAACTCAGGATGGGAAGGAAAAGGTTTAAACTCTGATTAAAGCGCTTGCTCGTTAGTGGTACAAATTATTGACGTATGAAGGAGACACACTAGCTTTTGTCTTTTTGGGGTACACATCCTCTGGAGTTGGCAAGACTTACTCCTAGCAACCTGTAAAAAAAAAAAAAATTCTCCTCTCTTTGGGAATCCTGATGCTCCCAGTTAAGCCTCCTATGGTGAAGTCATGGCTTCAGGCAGGGCAGTGGGAAGTGAAGCCCCAGCTTGAGTCCAACTCAAAGCCCCATGGACTAATAGATCCAGGGTTGGTGGCTTGCAACATGGTGCATAGGATGCACCACCCTTCAAGGTTCTGGAAAAGCTGCCCATCGCTAGGCTTGGAAGGATTAGCTTTTTATTAGTAAATATCTGTAAACTTGATTTCACTGTATACACAGCAACACAAAAATGTTTCCATTGATGAAGAACAAAATTTAAGGGACAAAGAAAATGCTGCTTGAGAACTTATTGGAGTTGGATTTAAGGATTTTTTTTTTTTTTTTTATTTTTAAAAATATTTTGATGATGTGATGACAATTTGTGTTTAACGGTTATAAAGCTTTAACTTTTTGAATCTCAACATCTACTGTCATTAAATAATTCTGACCCCTCCCCATAACTTCCCACAACTGTGTAAATTTATTTTTAAGGATTTTTTTATTTAAACATTGATTTTTTTTTTCCCAGTCAAAATTATTTTTTTAATAAAAGTCAGATTCTACCCAGGCTACCTATAGCATGTCTTGGACTTGACTTGGTGCTTGAAGGTCTTCTCGGCAGTTGTGGTGGGGGGAGGGAGTCCACTAGAGAGGTGCTGCACCAAGGGATTCGAGCCTCAATGCTCTAGTGATTCTTCAGCTCAGGATTGGGGGGGAGGCCAGCTAAAAGTTGAACTGAAGTCCCTGTTGCATAAAAACTAATTAAAGAAAAAAGTTATAAAACAAAGTGTTTGGGAGAGATTGAACCACTTGCTTGTGCTGCTGCTGAATTTCTGGTATCCTGAAGTGAAGGGAGGGACTTAATCCTGGAGTCTCCACTAAGAACATGGCAGCTCATCTGAATTCCACAGGTGAGAAAATTACCAGAAAATTATTAGGTAAGAAAGTCTTCGTTCTTGAATTACATGTTGTTAACTATCTGAAAACAACTTTTCTGAAGGTTACAGGTTTCCTTTCCCTAATTCATAGGTAAAAATCAACTTAAATATGTGTTGTATAGATTTGTGTAAAACTTAACTTATTTAAATCTGTGTTTAAGCTTATATTTACAGGCTTGATTTTTAACTTCTTTTGTCTTTTTAGATGCAGTACAAACATGTACTGATGAAAATCTTGGAGCTGATGAAAGAATAGCTATCTGCCTTCCACTTTACAGAAACATGATTGCTTTGCAGCAGCTACTGGAAAGGTAAGAACAGGTTACCAGACAGAACACTTGTATAAGGATGTTCAGTTCAGCACTTCCTTTTTTTAAACTTTTAACTGTTTTATTTAAGGTGGGAGGCTGCTATAGAACTGTGTAGCTCATTGCTGGAGTTATGCCCTATCAACTGTCAGTTGCTGGAAGCGCTGGTTACTTTATACTTGCGGATGGAACAGAATGACAAAGCCTGTGCTGTGTGGCTTACAGCATTTGAGAAAAATCCTCAAAATGCACAGGTTTTTTATCATATGTGCAAATTCCTCATCTCCCAGGTAAAAAACACCCTCATTAGTTTTGTGGCTTGTGTATTCTGTAAAATGAGTATATTTTGTACCTTGTAATGTGTAGTTAGCAATAATACTTAGCACTCTTGTAGTACTTTCAATCTTCAAAGCACTTAACAAAATGTAACTAACACTTGCAAAATAGCTGTGATGTGTCATCCTCATTTTATAGTTAGGGAAATAGGAGCCGGGAAATTGAGTAACTTGCGCAAGGCAATAGGAAGAATTGATGTGAGAATTGGGTTCAGAACTTGAGTAACTGACACCCAGTCTTGTGTCCAAACCGCATCCTTGTGCAAGAAGAGTAGAGGATGTCACAATGTAAACACATTAGTGCATTATCTCCTCGCTTCCTGTCACCCGCCCTTTGATATAATTGAATTATATTGCTCCTTGAAAGATTCAAGGGAAAGTACTCCTTTAAGAAATAGTTTAATGTATTTTTTAACTTGTGTGCTGTAGGTTGAGAGAAGTCTTATGTAATGTCTAATTTACTTTTAAAACAGAAAAGGGCAGACAGTATTCCTCCATTGTTGCAAGAATTTGTCGCAGCTTTCTTTGAGAATGTATGTCAGGAACACAGTCCCATGGATCTGTTACGGTAGGATTGGAGAAGGCGTTATTTAGTTCATACTGGTATAATTATGGTGTCATAATATAATAAATTGTTAAGTATCTGATTTTATTAAAATTGCAAAACTAACAGCAGGACTCCTTCCCACAAAAGCCAGGCAATCTAGAGTTGTTAAAACTCCATTTTTAACTTGCATTGTGTCTACGTTTTGCAATCCATTGGATTGTGCACTGTTCTAAGGTTTGCACTCTCCTTATTTGACCATGTCATTTCTGTTGATTTCATCTGAGCAGTGCAAGGCAGTTTACAGTTAAATTGGTCTTAGTTTATTTTAACATCTGCTGGTGTTTTCATTTCCTTGCTTTTTGGGATGAGGAATAGAAATATGTTGAATATTTAGGCCAAAATTTTTAAAGCGGTGTGCCTAAAATTACACTCCAAAATCTATATTTAGGTACCTGCATAAAGCCCTAATCCAGTTATGCGCGTAACTTTAAGCACAAGACTAGCTCCATTCAAATCAAATAAACTTGAATTTCACTTTTTTTATATACTGTCAGCTTAATGGTGGTAATGCAGTTTTTATTTTTTCCACAAGCTGATCAAAGGTAGATAATTTTCAGTTGTAAAGGGTTGATGTACATATAATGTGAAAAAGGAAACATATATCTGCATCAAGAACAGATGTAAAGAAGCTGAGTGTTCGCAGTTTTTATATAGTCTAGTATCTTTCTTGGTGCAGAATAAAAAGAAAAAAGGACTTTTTAAAATAGGCTTATCAAATCTAAACAGCTAAGGAATATTTTTAGAAAGCTGATGCTAGGTACACCTTATCTATTTTGAATGTGAGATGTTAATTGTATTTCTAAAGTATATCAGTAAATATTTGTCTGGCCAGTATTATTTCTATATATAGTGAAGCAGTTCATGTTCAAGTATATGCATATTTTTGTTTTAGGTATCTCTTGAATTTTCCAATGCCGATTGAATTTACATCACCTTTGTATAAAGGACATCTTACAGACGATATTTTAAACCAGCAAGTCCCATTTTTGTGGCAAATCTACTGGTGAGAATTTTTATAGCCTCTGAGAAATGAACACTGGGTCTGAGTAAACAGTGGATTTTCTAATTTGTTTGAGTACATTTTACATATTTAAGTGCGTATTACATTGGATTCTTTGAATGACTAATCCACCAGATGCTAGATGCTTCCCTGGCTGCTGCAGAACAGAGATGGATTTATGGAGCTGTAAATGAGGATGTCATCAAAGGCTCACGCTTGGCAGAAGTTCCAGAGGTTCTGTCCTTGCTGAGCCAGGACAGTGGCTGTGGCTTATCGCTACCAAAATTGCCAGTGGCTTTTTTTTTTTTTTTCCTTAAACTTTTCTTCATTTCTCTCTTTCATCTATCTCTACTTCTCGTTCTAGGTTTTTCCCATTTCTCTATTTTGGCTTTGCTTAGTTCTTCAGCATTCTTTTTCTCCACCCTCGATGGCCCAGTCTTCCTACAGTAAGGACATGCATGTTCTAAAAGTTGGGACTTCCCAGAGACGGACTTCTTCTCAACAAGGGAAAATGCCACGGTCATGGTCTTCCTCAAGAAGAAAGCGATGTGTAAAGGTGTACAGATCCCAGTCATGCACTTATGGTCTATTTTGTTTTTTCTACTGTTCCGTCTGAAAGCAAGGATATTAAAGATTTGCCAGGAGACGATACTAGTTGTCATGGTAACAGCCAAAGAGGACCGTTCTTTTAGTATAGGCAATGTCATTGGGATATTCTCTTGTGCTGTCATGTAAGAAGCCTACTTCATGGTCTGGTTTTATGCCATCTCCATGATTGACTGCATGGCTTTTTGAATAGATTTCAGAGTAGCAGCCATGTTAGTCTGTACCCGCAAAAAGAACAGGAGTACCTGTGGCACCTTAGAGACTAACTAATTTAATAAAGTAGGATTCTAGGTCACCGCAGAACTGTATCGCGTTCGTGGGTCTAGAGGGACAAAAGGAGAGGCCCCGAGATAGGACAGACTCTTCTGCTGGGCTAAGAGAATAGCTGGAAAGATTAACAATATTGCTGGGTGGGTCTGGGGAACTACTGTTGTGGCTCCTTGTGGCATGTAGCAGTTTAGATAGTTTAGTGTCCTTTTTCCTTTGTAGAGAGGCAAAGTTTGTCTTGTAAATGGCTTGTCTAGTTTTTGCAAAGTCTATCCATGAGGAAGTTTGTGTGGAAGGTTGGTTTTTTATGAGAGTATCCAGTTTTGAGAGCTCATTCTTAATCTTTCCCTGTTTGCTGTATAGGATGCTGATCAGGTGGTTTCGCAGTTTCTTTGAGAGTGTGTGACACAGTCTCTCAGCATAGTCTGTGTGATATGTAGATTGTAATGGATTTTGTACCTTTAGTCCTTTTGGTATGATGTCCATCTGCTTGCATTTGGAAAGGAAGATGATGTCTGTCTGTATCTGTACGAGTTTTTTCATGACGTTGATGGATTTCCACTCCATACGGCTAAATGCAGTGCCTTGCATAATGACAGGTTTCAGAGTAGCAGCCGTGTTAGTCTGTATCCGCAAAAAGAACAGGAGTACTTGTGGCACCTTAGAGACTAACAAATTTGTTAGTCTCTAAGGTGCCACAAGTACTCCTGTTCTTTTTTTGAATAGAGAGGCTGAGCCAGGAATAACTCTCCAAATGAATGCTTACTTATTTGGTGGAAGGTTTCTTTGAAGCCAGCAAAGATAAAAACCCTCCTCTCAAAACGTACTTCTGCTGTTTTACCTAGCTGCATTCGTTGCATTGTTTCAGATTAGATGGTAAGCTGTTTGGAGAAGGAACTTTGCATCTCTCTCAGAATCTAGTACAATGAGGCCTCCACGATACAGATAATAAATAACATGCAAAAAAGAAGAGTGTGTCAGGTTACAACTAATATGCACCAGGATTCAATATATCCTGAAGTTTATTCAGGACAACACAGCCCCTTTGGCACTAGGAATAAGTATACTGAAGATTCATCAAGCACCTATGGATAACTTGCTGTCTGGACAGTGAGCTTAGTCTTGCATTCCACATGTACGTTTTTAGCTTCTTGAATCATAAAAACAATCCATGCCTGCCAAGATTAGGAAACACCCATTTTAGAAACCTTGTACATCATGTAGTCACAGACTATCCATTCATATGAGTCTATATCTTATTTCCTATCCATGATCGATGTTTCTGAGAATAATAATTTCAGCAAGGAGAATCATTGAGCTTTATCAGCCTTCTTGATAAAGTTGAGCAGTACAGCATCTTTAGCTATGCCCTGCTGAGCAGTGAAACAAATCTTCAAAAGGATGGATGGACTCAGGAAGTCAGCAGGTGCCTCTCTTTCCTTGTCAGGTGCAAAGGACAAATATTTCAAAGTTCATCTTGCCAGGTTCATTGCTGTCTTATACAATCACACAAAGTGGAAATACCAAAACCTGAAAGGATCAAGGAGCAACAACATTTACTTGGAAAGAGCATGTGACTTTTGTGACTAGTGACTTGGGCCTTTGTTCACACCTTCTCCAAGTACTATACACAGGGCTTTTGGTTATCCTCTGTGCTGCCTTTGACATCATCAGTCTCCATCCTATGGCAGAGGGCTCATTTAGCTATCTAGCTATATTTCATTTCTATACTCTTTCAGTTTCTGGATGCATTTTTTTTTCTTATAACCTACTTAGCCAAAGACTTCTCCTTTGCAAACTCCTAGCTAAACCCTTAAGTATAAATTGGTGGATGAGTGTCTGGCAGAAATGTCTCATCTGTTAATCTCTATTCTTGGAAAAGTTCCGTCCATCAGTCTAATACTCCCCTTCTTCCGGGAGCAGAAAAACAATATTAAATGTTTATTGAGCCATTGTTTGTCATTTTTTTTTCTTGCTCTTCTTGGGGGAGGGTGTCAATATATTTGCTGTTTACCATTTCCCCGTCAGTTTTGTTTCTGAACCCTTAGTGTTTAACTAGCAATCATAGTCTGATATTCTCAAGTGTACATTTAATTATACCTTTTGGAATGTTATTGTTCTGGAGCTTTCCAGAGGGAAGCTCTGGTCACCTGTCTCCAGTCTGCAGCAGTCAGAGAACACTCTTAGGTAAGGATTGGCAGAAAGAAAGGTACTTTTCAAGAGTAGAAATGTACAGGTAAGAGAAACTTTTAATCTTTATTTAAATGCATTATAAATACCTATTTAGTTTACAAACTATTACTCATTAACTGCTGTAAGATTAGTCATTTTATAAATTATGACTGATAAAATTGAAATTAGGCTTATTTTAGCAGCATTAATGATTTCACTTCTGCCTTTGTGAAATGTTAAACTCTGCATTGTCCTTATCTTGTATATTAAATAAAGAAGATAAGAGCAAACCCACTAAGGCATAATGTTGTTTGTAACTTTTAAAACAAACAGTTTATGCCAGTCTCTTCATGCAAGTGTTGGTGAAGCATTGGATGCTTATGAAGCAGCTCTAGGAGCAGTGATGCAACAGGAAACAGTGCAGAACATTTGGATGGAGTAAGTTTAAATGAAGGGGGGAAAGCTACCTAATTTCACAGTTGTAAAACTAAGGCCTTTGGAAGTGTCAATTTGGTTTTCTTTTGTTTTTGTTTTTTTTTTTTGCAGTTACCTTGTTTTTCTCAATAGCAAAGTTGTTGGATCCAACAATAAAGTTCAAGAATTCAAGCTTTTTACTGATCTAGTGAACAGATGTCTAGTTACAGTCCCCACCCGATACCCTATTCCTTTTAGCACTGCTGATTACTGGACCAATTATGAGTTTCATAATAGGGTAAGAATTTTCAGTAACCAATTGTATGTTAAATGTGTATTGCTAATGACCTGTTAACAAATGTTCTTAAGTAATTTATTGCATTAGAGCACCTTAAGCTTATATTTTCTCTTAGCATTTCCCAGTTTCTTAAAAAATGTGAATTTAGGGAGGACAGTGAATAAGCAGTGAACAAGGGAGACTGTTCTGAGCATAGAGGGCATAAAGATAAATGGAAAAAATGTTTTGGAAGAGTGGTAGGAGAAGGAAGAAATTAGAACAAATATTGTTGGTAACAAGATTATAAGCATTCTTAAAGGTGAGGTTGAGCTGGAATTAAATGCAGTGAGACACACAAAGTGAAGAGATTCAAGGAAGAAGTTGCTCTACACCAGCAAGACAGCAATATCACATCAGCAAAGAAATTTTTAAATACATTGGGGAGATGAGAAGAGGATAAGACTAAAGAGAAAGTTATAGTAGTTAAGGTGAGATTTGATTAGAGTGGATGTATGTGTTTGCAGAGAGGACAAGAGAGGGTGTTTTTTGTTTCTGTTTTGGTCATGAGAGGAAGGAGAGACTTCATGGTGTACAGTGGAAAAAGTCTACAAAGAGGGTGGCTATGATAGTGGGAGATGGGAAGGGTACTGGAGTTGTGACTTTATTTTTTTAAGGGGGTGGTTCAGCAAAATTAGGAGGTATAGACCATTTTGGAGGGTGTGTGGAGTGGCAACAAGACATCCAAGATGGGATGTCTGAGAGATCGTTGGAGATAAATGAGTGTGAAGAGGTAGTTTTGGGAATTACCTACGTAGAGGTGGTAGTTAAAATTTATGGGAGTGGATAAGGTCCAAGTATAAAAGGAGGAGCCAACGCAAAATCTCAAGGCATAGCAACAAAAAAGGAGAGGGTAAGAGTCCCTGAAATATGCTTAAGGAATCTATCAGCAAGATAGAAGAACCAGGAGCACTCAGAGGGCAATTCCACCTAAATAACTATCTGAAATGCTTCCTTCAGAACTGTTTCAGGACAGAACAAGTGATTTGATGGTGTACTGCAGGGGTGGCCAACCTGAGCCTGAGAAGGAGCCAGAATTTACCAATGTACATTGCCAAAGAGCCACAGTAATACGTCAGTAGCCCCCCATCAGCTCTTTTCTCTCCCCCCCACCCCCCGCTCCCAGCGCCTCCCTCCCACTGTCAGCCCCACCGATCAGCACCTCCCGATCAGCTGTTTTGTGGCGTGCAGGAGGCTCTGGGGGAGAGGGGGGAGGAGCGAAGGCACGGCGGGAAGGGGTGGAGTGGGGGCAGGGCCTCGGGCAGAGCCAGGGGTTGAGCAGTGAGCACCCCCCGGCACATTGGAAAGTTGGCGCCTGTAGCTCCAGTCCCGGAGTCGGTGCCTATACAAGGAGCCGCATATTAACTTCTGAAGAGCCGCATGTTGCTCCGGAGCCACAGGTTGGCCACCCGGTGTACTGCATTAGGGCATGCGTGTCTATGAAGTGAAAGGAATTTTTGGCTGAATAACACTATATACTAATGTATTACTTACTATCTAGTAATTAAACAATTCCATGCCATCTCCTTCCCCGTGCAGTAAGAGATTTCATATGTTTACTTGGTTAGTGTAAATTGGTATAGTTCACTGACTTCAACAGGACTATGACTAATTACACCAGCTAAGTATATGTTTAGTTGTAGAGCACCCTGTGCTGTTGCTGTGAAGGACATTGAGAGAATTGTTCAAAACTTGTATTTATACAGTTATGACAAAAGATGCTAAATTTGAATGGAAATCTTGCTAGATGGGTGTGTTTGTCTTTATCTTCTTTCCCAATTAAAGTGTTATATACATATGGTAAAAATTTCAAAAGTGCCAGAGTAATGTAGCTGCTTTTGAAAATTTTACCCATGAAGTTTAAGCTGAAAGAATCCTCATCGTGAGCTTCAGCTATTTGAGTTTTATTAATTTTTTACAATAGTAATTGTGACTTTGCTAATCTGAGAACCAAATTTCTTTCTGGAGGCTGGGGGAAGCTTTACTCTAATGGACTTGAAATTTTGTTCAGTTTAATTTTTAAACTTCTAGGCAAAATATAGTAATTGTATCTCTCAAATAAACACTTACTTACTGTTAAGATTAAGGTTCATGCTTAAGATTCATGTTCCAATAATTATATTTCTCATCAAAATTACAGGCAACTAGAATTCATACCCTTTTAAATTGGATTCACTTTTATCTTTGAATTTTACAGGTAATTTTCTTTTATTTGAGCTGTGTTCCAAAGTCTCAACATTCCAAAACCTTGGAACGGTTTTGCTCTTCTATGCCTACCAATCCTGGACTTGCACTAAGGTAGGAAAATAAACTTAAGGGTGTATATTGCTAACCAGTTCTATATATCTTAAGACTAGTTCACATGGTTGCAGTTGGGAATTCAATGTATTTTAAAACAAAAAACAAAAAAAACCCCCAAAACTTGGAAAAAGTTCTTTGTCTAGCAAAAGCAGAGGTTCAGGTTCAGTATATCCATGTATCGGCTAGAATACAAGTAAAACTCCTCTAAAATAAATCCTTGGTATGAACATCTTTTAATATAATAGAAGAGAGAGAATAAAGACAAGTGTTGTGGTGACCAGTGAATGTAGGAGTTTG
This sequence comes from Terrapene triunguis, assembly GCF_002925995.2. Lineage (NCBI taxonomy): Eukaryota > Metazoa > Chordata > Testudines > Emydidae > Terrapene > Terrapene triunguis. The sequence continues at coordinate 60,895,123 of NW_020664419.1, read as the reverse complement.
AAAAGGGGACAAGTTAATAAACTGCAAGTTCTCCTTTGCTGCATCCTGCCGAAGAACACCCTGGCATTTTGGCATCTTACCAGTTGTTTCCCAATGCCTGACAGAATTCTGTTCCATCTACAGAAGGGCTAAAAAGTGACTTGCAAGAATTATTGGTAACTTTCATAGTGCTATCTGGGGTGTGTGGTCAGAAGGCTAGAAGCTCCAGACTCTTTTGATTTGTGGTGAGTAGAGAAACACTAGGGAAGAGTTAAATTTTTTTTTAAGACATATAATCACTGTCTATTCAAAATGTTCAACAGAGGACAAAGAATATGTAGCTATGTTAGTGTGGTAGGGCTAGTTTGAACCTTAACTTAAAATTTGTTCAGATTTTTTTTTTTAAATAAAGACAAATTAAGAATTTGTCTTAAGAAGTTGTCTTTAATTTCTTCTTTCCTATTTATAAGAATTTTCAGTTGATGCAACAGATGGGAATGATTCATATTTATGAAATGTTTCAAAATGCATATTTACTCAGACTGGGCATAGCTCTAAAAAAGACATTATTATTTGTCATGTACATCTATAGCTCAAATGGTCAGCTTCTTATTTTATAGACTGAGAAATCCCAGAGCTCTCCCTTTTCCTTGTTATGGATCAGTGGCCTGAAATCTTTTAATATTTTTTTAAATGACACACAAGATTAAATGGCTGTATTTATTTATTTTTTTCCAGCCAAGAAATAAATTCCTCATCAAAACCTGTTTATAATGGTACTGTTAGGATGCACTTACTAGAACTGTTTGCTACCTATGTAGAACTTGTATACTCTGCTAGGAATATCTGTATTTACAGATTGGATATAGAGAGATCTGATTTCATGCTGTTAGTTCCTAGACATGTCAACATATAAAACTGTAGCGCCATTTGGAGCTCTTTAGCATACCACTCTTCTTGGAGATGTATACCCACCTCACACATGCTGAAGACTAGAATTTTGACCTCTGACCTCATAGTGCACCAAGAGCATGCTTTATGTATCTCTGACCACACGCTTTGTTGTGATTCCCTAAACGATTGCCTCCAATAACTTTTTTTCAGCTGACCTAAAAATTGGTGGTGTCACTATGCACATAAGTGCATCATACCTTAGATCAATGTGGTTGTATCTTTAATATATTTTTTTTATTCCTTATGATCAGAGCTGTACTTATTTCCCTTGAATGTCCTTTACAGGCTGCTTCAACAACTTTGGGAAGAGAACAATGTTCAGATACTGAAACTGCAAGCCAAGATGTTTACATATAATATCCCAACATGCCTGGCCATCTGGAAAATGTAATGCAACAATCATAAACCTGTTTTCATAGATATTGCTTTTGTTTATAAGGTTTGCATCACAAAGGTAAATCTGAAATGTCCTTCAAATTGGATTTATACTGGAAGGCTTTTTTTCATTATTTTTAGAATTCCAACATTTGGTTGAGACAAGCAGAGGTACTGACAGTTTTAATGTAAAATGAGTCATTTAGTTTCCATGTAGAAAAAACATATAGGCAATTATTGTTTGGATAAATATAGAAAATGTATTTTAATTATTAAATTATTGACTTCTGTCTCCTCCTCCTCTCTACCCTCCCTTTTATATATCACAATAGCAATAATCTCCATTATCCAGTGATGCTCAACTGATCATTTTCTTCAGTGTTTGTTCATAATGGGGAACCACTGAAATGTCTTGCTCATGTAAGGTTGCTTTAAAAAATGGCTACTTTTTTTTTTTTTTTCTTCCTTTTCGCTATAGATTATCATCATTGGAAGTTAGTCTGTTACTTTCAGGCCGTTTGTAATCCCATCCCACAATCAATATTCTGCCAGAAATGGCATTTAATTCCATGCATGGATAAATTATTTTTGTGTATTTCTTTTTCTCAGAGCCATTGCTGCCGAGTGCTTTCTAAAGGGACAGAGAGAGGTAAGTCAACATTGCAACTGATCGTTTTAACAAAGAAAATTCTATGAAACTTATCAGTGTACCTGGCTGCACCCAGAGCATAGTTCATTTTATAAAATTAAGATTTTGGGGTAGTTGAAATGTTCTGGGCATAAACCAGAAACAGATACTTCAAATACAAGGAATCTTTTTGGCAGCTCGTTTTGTCAACATATTATACTCTTGGGAGGATGGCCAGATCTGAGATGGGTGTGTATTGTTATGCCATCAACTGGTTCTTTGGTCTATAGACAGTTAGGGTATATCTACACTATAATTAAAAACCTACAGCTAGCCAGTGCCAGCTGACTGGGGCTTGGGCTAAGGGGCTGTTTAATTGCAATGTAGATGTTCAGGTTTGGGATGGAGCCTGGGCTCTAGGACCCTGGAAGATGGGAGGGTTCCAGAGCGAGCCCAGATGTCTACACTGCAATAAAACAGCCCCTTAGCCTGCGCCCTGCGAGCCAGAGTCAGCTGGGCCAGCTACAGGTATCTAATTGCAGTGTAGACATACCCATATAGACCTGGTTAAAGTTTCTGGGTCTGCTAACCAAAGGCCAGGAGGTCTGTGGTCCCCGTGCACTTCCCCGTTTTTTTGATTTTCAGTATTCCGTGAAATTTGGAAGTAAATGCCACATCTGATCAAAAAATTATCACATTACATCCAAACATACTGAGAAATGCCATCAACTTGTGTAGGCTTGCTATATGGTTGGCCAAAAATATTTTTTAATAGTCCAATAGCACTGCTCATGCACCCTCCCTAGCATTTCATTACAGCAGCTCTCCAAGAGAATGGAACTTCCAGATGGGACACAGACAGAATTGATCCTGCTCTAGTTGCTTTTGCCCCCAACAAAACACTGTTTGGTCATGGAAAGATGCACTGTGTTGGAGGACCAGGAAGCCATGAGTTCTAGACTTATGTTTCTTCTAACTGGTGCTTATTTTGTACTCTTCAGAACTTTTTATTGAGCAAGACCTCACAGGTTACACAAACTGGGAATAGAACTCAGATCTCTAATACTGCAGACTGAGTCGCAGCCGCTTAGCAAGATTGGCACTCTTTCTGAAAGACAAATATTTCTCCTTGGGTATGCTGTCTGTAAAATGGAACTGCTTCTGCATATGTAAACCCAAGGTTTCATTCTGTTATGTCATAATCCTGAGCTTGTCCTCTGAGGATAACAGCAGTTTCCTACTTCCAGCTATCATGTTGGTATTTCTTTCACTGAAGTTGAGTTTGTGCAGCCTTGCCAAGGGTTTGGGGTTCAGAATGTATGGCATAGGGATTGTTAATTGCACATGATAGAATTTGTTTTTGCCTCTTTTAAAAAAAACAACAACTGGGAAATATATAGGAAAAGCCTATGTTAAATAGTCATTTAGGCTGTAAAGTCAAGCACTTAATTCTGGTATTTCCTAACTTTTAGGGTTGCTCAGGCAACTTTAATTCCTGCCTCCTTGCATGCATTATGATGCAGTCTTTAATGGCATGGTCACAGCCTATCTTTGTTCCATAGGACCTTGTCTCATTCAGTTTACAAGATGGACAGTTCTCAGGGCGTGAATTAAGGTTGCACAGTGAAATAAGACAGTAGGACTCCTGCCTCATTCGCACTAGAACTTCAAAAAATGTAGAAAAGGAGGCAGGGTTCTGCAGGAAGAGCAAGGATAGGCTTGGAGTTAAGACAGTTGAATGCTTTGTCCCACCTTTGCTTCTGCAACAAATTTCTGATTTGCCCAACATCACATAAACCACTAATTATTTGTTGCTTTCTGGGTGCTCAGCTTAAGACATCTGGCTCCTGAATTTCAGAAATGCTGAGGACTTGTAACTGCAACTAAAGTCATTGAGACCTGTGAATGCTCAGTAGCTCTGGCAGTAAAACAGGAGAGTCTAGACTAGAGGAATGAGCAGAGGGTTGGGAATTGGGAGGTCCTGAATTCTGATTCTGGTTCTGCCACTGATTCCCTCTGACATGGCACTTAGACAAAGAATCCCTTCCCGTGAAATGGGAATAATGCTTATCCATCTGCCTCCCAGGGTTGTTCTGAGGATTAATGTCTGTACAGTGATTTGAACATAGTCTGCTCTAAAAGTGCAACATAATCTCAAGAAATGGATTAGGTGTTTCAGTTTGAGGCTCAGTCACTCAGACACCCCAAATTGGTGGGGACTTTCATAAACTTTGCCTTAATCTCCCTGTTCCTCTATTTCCTATCTATAAAATGGGAATAATAATATTCTTGTCAAAGGGGAGTTGTGAAAGTAAATGCATTAATGTTTGAGACCAAGATAATATAATGATGAATGCCATACACAAAAGCCCATGAGGCAGTTAATTCTGTATGCAGTGCTGGATTTGGAGGGTATGTAGTAAGCAAGACATGGGGCCACACGTTGAATGATGAGGAGAAAAAGATATTGAACATCTGCTTCATTCCCTGAGCATTATGTCTCCTGTGAAATGAGAGGCAGGGGTTTTATGGAAAAAATAGCATTTAATCATGTAATTAATCATACTAATGTGCACTCAAGGATCAGAATTAAAGCACAGGCAGGCTTAAATCTGGCATTTCCTAACTTCTGACTGCTTGAGTTTGCAACCTACATTTTCTTATAAGATTGTTTTTTGTACGCAGAAATCTTATTGAGACAGTTCTATGTGCTTTAAATGTTTGTATTATTTTCTGAATACACTGAGTAGCATTATCTTGGTATTTATTTTTATTTTACAGGTCCATCATTTATATCAGAGAGCCTTTCAGAAGTTACCTCTATGTGCAACACTGTGGAAAGATGTAATGTTTTCTCCTTATGTTTCACTTTGAGGTTTCATATAAATTTTCTGCATATCCCATATCCATAGATGTGGTGATGCTCAAGCTCTGGCTAAATCTTATATCTGCTTCCCCATCTCTTACAGCAACTCTTGTTTGAAGCATCAGGAGGAGGTAAAACTGATAACCTGAGAAAACTAGTTTCCAAGTGCCAAGAGGTTGGAGTCAGCCTAGATGAGCTTTTAAATTTAAACACTTACAGAACAGAAAGCAAGAATCACTGAACGCTGGGTGCAGTCAGTCCTAAGTCCTATTAAATGCCAAAATCATTTGAATGATTCTTCAGGCTGATCCATGCCTAAGCTCTGTGTCAGGCAGATGAGCATTGCTGAGCATATCAAGTCTCCAATCTGCTTTCCTTGAACCTGGAAACAATTAACATGACCCTCCTCTCTCTGGATAATTGAACTCCCTGTTTGGCCTGCTTCTGGGCCCTGCCAGAATCTCATAACATCATGTACGTAAGTATAGTTAATCAAAATGACAGACATTATTTTTTTTATGTTTTCCTTTTATTTTCCTTTTTCTTTATCTTGTGCTGTTCCTGATTCACTTGACACTCTCGCTGATGCCTGAGAGATCTGTGTTTGGGGTTAAGTACTGGACTGTGTTTACAGTAAAAAGCAAGCAGTCCACTTGGCTTTTTCCTTTTTTAAACCTTTTTGAGATTTTTTTTCATTACAGGATTTAAAACAAAAGCAGCCGCTCTTAAGGAAAGCGTAACTGCCAGGGCCACAAGTATGCTTCTTGCACTTGAAGGCTCTAAGAGGGTTGTTTACTGCCCTTTCTGCATTCTGGACTCATGGCAGAGACTATTAAACTTGAAGATTAAAGAAACTATTGCAAATGCCAGTGCATCAGAAATAAGAGTGGTCAATTATTATGTGCAATTTTTTTGTAAAGAAATTTTAATTTATAATAAAGTTTAACAGTTTAAAGAACAGTTAATATTGAACTGTTTTGTATTAAGATACTACTCTGTAGTATTAGTTGTTTATACAAAGATATTTTGAATATAAGTTAACTTTTAAGAAAGCTGTGGTCTTTATTATTTGTTCTCTATTAATCACATGAAAATGGGATTGAGATAGTCACAGTTCTTGTGACTGGGAAATATTTTTCATATCCACAAAAGGTCTTTCCTCCTTCTGCCCCAGGTACAAACACTTAGTCATGTTTTGACAGTCACCACTGACAGCACTTACTCCAGCCCTGGAAAGTACAAGATACTGCATCATAGAAACTGGCATTTTTAAATTCCATAATTCTACTCTTTAATTATATGGGACATGGAGAAAGGGCCTCCTGACATACACTACAACATGGGATATTTCTGCCAATCCAGTGAACTGACAAGCATTTGCTGGAAGTGGTTGGTCACGTGGTGCTAGCTCCCTCCCTTGCATCCATGTGCCAAATCAAATTACACAGCTATATACTATTATAGGTGTGTCCAAACTGTGGCTCGTGAGCTGCATGTGGCTCTTTCACAGTTAAAGTGCGGCTTGTAGAGCCCTGCACGCACCTCCCCATTCTCCCCCTACCAGACTGGGCCGGGGGCGGGGGTGTGTGCCTCGGGGGTTCTGCCCTGTGGCAGGGGTGGTGGGACTAGGGGCTTCTGCCCTGCGGGGGGGAGGGGGGTGTCTAATGGCTTTAGCCTTGCAGGGGTGAATTGTGGCAGAAGCCCCGCACCCTGGCAGGTGCCAGCCCGCGGGGCAGGTTGTGCGTGTCTTGAGACTCAAACTTCTGAAGATTATTTTATGTAGCTCAGAGGGTCAGTAAGATTGGCCACTCCTGTACTATTACCTTTCCATATAAATAATTTATACAGGTGCCACAGAGATGATTTGATCACAAATGGGAGGGTAGGTAAGCCTCAAATTTGGAAATGAGGAGAGGTGGTTCATGACATCAGTTCATTAACAATTATTTTTTTCTTGAAGTTTGTGATCCTTGGATGTGCCAAGGTAACCTGGCCTTAAGTGGAAAAAATGCCGGTCCTAAGCCAGGGCAATGGGCAAAGATTGTGTTCTTCCACATACTTATACACCTGATTTGTAGAAACAAGTAAAACTTCAAATAATTGCCCATTCATAAAAACTGGTTATTGCATTTATTGTTTTGGCAAGGCAGCATCAGAAAAAAATCTAACAATAAATCCAAGCTCTATTTTAGTTAGACAAAGTCAGAAGTGCTCAAAATGATTTAGTTTTGAATGAATCTAATGTAGACAACACAATGTAGGAAATTAAAATACAATCAATATTTTGTTCTGTTCAAAATATAAAAAGCCTCAGTATGAAAGTTTTTTAGCATGTACTACATAAGTATTTTTCCAAAATGCATTTAAAACTTCATTAATGAATGAAAGCATCCATGACATTTTTATGTATGCCCTATTTCAGGGAAACACTACTAATGGGGGGAATTCTGCGCCAAAAAAATAAATTCTGTGCACAATATTTTAAAATTCTGCATATTTTATTTGTCAAAATAACACACTATGATCACGCTGGATTCAATTAATTAGATAATTTATTTAAACTACAATACAATAGATGGAGAATGGGAGTGGGGAACATTGGAGGAAATCCCCAACCCCCCTTGCCCAATAGGAATATAGCTAGGCTTGACCCTTTATTTCTAGCTATTAGCAAATATATGCAGCCATATATATATATATATATGCTCAGTGTTACATCAGAGGCAACTGAAGAGCAAATGAGGGCCGGGGAATCAAACTCATAATTTATATTGGCTATTGACCATCTCCAGAAAGGTCCGTAGCAAACAGTTCATGGAGCACATTTTGATACATTTTTCAGTCCAAACATTTAGACCAGTTCTAATGACTAAAGCACCATAAGCATTTATAAGGCCATACTGTCCTTTACACCGTTCTGGCCATGTAAAGGAGACAACATTTTTACACCTGTTTTATACCCCTGGGGGAATGCACAGAGACAATGGGAACAATTCACTAAGCAGGCAGACTGCTACATTTTGCTCTGCCTGAAGGGACAGCCTGCATCACGCCTACCTTCTCAGACACACCCGGAAGCCCTGCCCCTCCATGCCGAGCGTGCTACAATAGTGAGAGGGACTGTGTGTGTGTGTCTGTCTGTCTCACACCCACGACTGCCCATGCCTTCACATACTGCTGGTGGTGATTTACGTCTCTATTGGCTGCTCCAGGTGCCTGAGCCGACCTGCCTGTGCTGCTAGGGAGGGTCGTGACTGCTCTTGGGGGCTTCCCTTTACTCCCCCCTCAGAAGCCATTTTTCTGTGGGGAAGCAGAGAAATCTGTGTGGGGGACATGAACATTATTATCAATACATAATTCAGCACAATGCTGCTACTCTTTAATCTTATTAAAAGTATTGTTCATTACTATGAAAGTTACAGATTTTGGACTGTATGAGTGCTCATGTTCTTTGGCACGACAGATATTTATTGTCCGTGTTTTGTTACCTTTTTGATATCACTGTTCTGTATCTGTGTAGCAGAAAGCCATTTGGCTCACTCTGAGTCCAAAGAAACTTTTTTTTAAGTTTTAAATCTTCCTCAGGAAATGATGTACTCTGCCTTTAAAGGTTTCTTTATATAGTTGGAGATATGCTGCTTAAAGTTGACTGACTGTCTCCCTTCTGGTCATCTGTAATTCTTACTGTTTTAATTTATAGTTCTGGTGTATAAATTGCATCTTGGCCCAGTTCTAGTTGGCTGAACACACTTGTAACTTTAAGTAAGTAATTCTCATTAAAATTAGAGAAGCAATGACGAGGAAGATGGTTATCTTTTAGAGCAGCACAAGCTCATGTGAATTTTCTCTGGCCAGGCTCAAAGAAAAATGCCTTGGGTAGTGTTGGAGAATTTCTCTCACCCTTGAAGGCTTCAGTGTTTTCATTAGAAATTGAAATTCTAATGTCTTGTCCTGCTATATACATTGGTGTACTAAATAAAAAGTACCATTTAAACAATCGCATTTAAGATCTAGTACTAGCTGATTTTAGTACTTCGTTTTCCTCTTTTATGCACTATTTTATGTTTGTAAGGGAAAATAAATAATGGTTGGTTGGTTATCTTCATAAAAGGACATCCTCTGCAACATCATCTCCTCTGTTTTAAAACAATCACTTATTTCAAATCCTGGATTTGTATGGCTGGATCATGAGAGAAAACCAAACTACTCAAAATACACATTTTATTTATAGAAGCAATTTAAATTGAATAGGTCTAGTGTGTGTCCTGCTTCTTACAACACAGTATGTCTTAACGTGCCTGTACTACAGTTCAAGCTGTGTTAAAATAGCTTGTACTGGAGAAGTACTAACACTGTTAGTGAAGCACAGTGTATGCTGTGATTTCAGTATAACAGAGGGTTTAGAGATGTTATAGTGTTAGTGACCCCTTTATAATGTGGGTAAGCCTGGTCTCTACTGTGACTTCTGTGGCAAGGACTATTAAACATGATTCTAGCTAACTTTGTTTTATCTCTGGTGTAAACAGGATCTAATTAGGCTCTTAAAATATACTACCTCAGTTGAGTAAGATCTAATAACTACGGGGAATGGTCAAATGAATTAGAGAAACTTAAAGTAAAATTAACAGGAGCATGTATTGCTTAAGATGTCTGCTGCTCTTGTCTGGCAGCTGCATGGTCCATGTGTAAAAGTGACTGAAAGCTGATGGTGGTTGTACTGAAGTAAGTGATTCCATTACACTTAGGCTGAAAAAGTTAGAAAACAGCATTTCCTATGAAAGAATACTGTTCAGTCTGCTACCACGGGGAGAGCTGCTCTTCTATCAAAAGCAAATGCACCAATCGCTGAACAGGACCTTCATCTCCTGCTTCAGTCTATCTTACCAATATTTTTATTGAAGACTTAAGGGAAGAGAGAGAAAACATTCCTGTTTGGGGGGGCGGGGGGGGGGAAGAGTATACTGCCCTAATTATATATGGAGATATACCTATCTCATAGAGCTGGAAGGGACCCTGAGAGGTCATCGAGTCCAGCCCCCTGCCTTCATTAGCAGGACCAAGTACTGATTTTGCCCCAGATCCCTAAGTGGCCCCCTCAGGGATTAAGCTCACAACCCTGGGTTTAGCAGGCCAATGCTCAAACCACTGAGCTATCCCTCCCCCTACTCCTTATACTAGGTAACCTTCCCTGTGCTATACTGAAGGCTCCCAGACTGATTCTGCTAGAGCTAGGTTCTTCCTTCACCACGTAGGAAGGTAAAGCTTGTACCACATCAAAGAAACAGGGTGGGGAGTGGAGGGTTCTTTAGCTCAGACTATATCACTCTCTTGAGGTAGATTGCTCAATGGCCTTTGGAGGGGAAGAAGAGTCCAAGGCTACCTCCTAAATAGAGCTTCAGCCAATATTTACACAGCTGCTCTGTCTCTGTTCCATTAGATAATATCACACCTTTTTTAATCTGTTCCCTAAACGTAGGGAGATTAGCTAGCATGCTCTGCTGGAACAGTCTCAGGAACCTAGCAGCCACTGGGGGCAGCCTCTTAACTTCCCTTCCTGAAGCAGGCCAGGTTTCCCTCTTACACTAGATGGGCCCTACTTTATCATGAATGCTTTCTAAACTTTTGTAAAGCACACAATTTATACAGCATTTTACAAAATACAGTTAGATGTTCCCTATCTCAAAGAGGTTACTATTTAGGATGAGATAAAGAACAAGTTCAGCGCTTGCTGGTGTCAGGGAGGGTGGGGATGTCAAATAGAAGGAGACTATCTCAGGGATAAGGAGCAGTATAAGCAATGTTGGGAAGCTTAGAGAGGAGATGAAACTGACAGCTGGGGAGGAGCATAAAACAGATTGGAGCACAAAAATGCAATCTGTTTTTGAAAGAGGGAGGAGCTTGTAGTCAATCTGGGGATGTAGGAAGTGAAGGAGTGTAAGGGGGATGATGCTGATTTGGATAGATGGGAAAGCAGAGCATTACAGGAACTGAGGTGAGAATGGTTTTAACAATGAGCCCCTCTAGTTCCACTAGTATAGTAGTTTTCAAACTTTTTTTCTGGCGACTCAATTGAAGAAAATTGTTGATGCCCGTGACCCAACGGAGCTGGGGATGAGGAGTTTGGGGTGTAGGAAGGGCTCAGGGCTGGGGGCAGAGAGTTGGGGTGAGGGCTGTGGGGTGGGGGTGCAGACTCATGGGGCCAGGGATGAGGGGTTTGGGGTGCAGGAGGGGGCTCCAGGTTTGGGGGGGCTCAGGGCTGGGGCAGGGGGGGCAGGATTCGGGTGTGGGCTTACCTTGGGTGGCTCCCCATCAGCGGTGCAGCAGGAGTGCTAAGGCAGGCTTCCTGCCTGTCCTGGCACCGCGGACCGTGCTGCGCCCCGAAAGTGGCCAGCAGCAGGTCTGGCTTCTAGGCAGAGGCACACAAGTGGCTCTGCGTGGCTCTTGCCCGCAGGCACTGCCCCCCCCCCAGCTCCCATTGGCCGGGAACTGGCCAATGGGAGTGCAGAGCCAGTGCTTGGGATGGGGGCAGTGTGTAGCGTCCTGTGCCCCCCCCCCACCTAGGAGCCGGATGTGCTGCTGGCCGCTTCCGGGATGCAGTGCAGTGTCGGAACCGGTAGGGACTAGACTGCCTTTGCCGGGCAGCACTGCCGACGGGACTTTTAACAGCCCTGTCGGTGGTGCTGACCAGAGCCGCCGTGCCCCAGTGCCTTACATTCCGCCACCTAGTACTGGGTTGTGACCCGCAGTTTGAAAACCACTGCACTAGTGAGCTTCAGGGATGCTTATCCAGGGCCTCCTATGGCCCCATGGGAGGCCTTAAGAGGCTTATGGCTGCTTCCTCTCCTTCAATTTCATCCCCATCCTTTTATGAGTCTCATACTGCCCACCCCCTGTCCTTTTCATATAAGTTTTTTTTTTTTGAGGATGGGAGGAGGGGTCTCGAATCCACATGGCCCTGCTCACCTCCCCTCCCCTTAACATGATTGTTAGGGGCTCACAAGCTTTTTAAGGCCTGTGTTAGGTTGAGGACTCCTATTGACTTTGGGTCCTCAATGAGACCATGGCCCAGGAGAGTGGTGGTAGCCACCAGTTAGCAGCCCCCACAGTGAGTCTTAGGAGACTAAGTGTCACTGAGCATTTTGCCCTGATGTAGGCTTACAGAAAAGGGACAAAGGGAAACTTGATTGCCCCATGCCTTTTCTCTTGCTTCCCCCACCCCGCCCCCCAATCATCTCAGGTCTGCACAAAAAGGGCTACCTTTTCTGCAGCCCAGCATCTCCCATGGTTCAGACAGACAGGTTGTTCTTGCCTTTCCATTGCAGCATAGCCAGTGCTGTATACGCGCCCTTGTCTGTGTCCAACCTCAACGTTTACTCTCATGGCAGCACTAAGTGTTGCCGTACTTAGTTCCTTTCCTTTGCCAAATTTATTTTCTTTTGTATTTTGGGTAGTCGCCAAGTAAATTATATTCTTTCCTGCTCTTCCTGCTCTGGATTGGGTAATTGGCAGCATGCTGGCCTTAGCCACCCATATCTGCTCCTGCAGTACCTCTTGTCTGGGACTCCTCTGCCTGCCTCTGTCATGCAAGCACTGGGCTAAATCAAAGCAATATTCTGTAAGCAAGGCAGCATTTATAGGCTGTACAGGAGGCAAATTATGCCCTACCTCTTCACAGCCTCATGACCCTGCCCCTGCCACGGCATGGCGCTCAGAAGCAACATCTGAAAGGGGAAAAGGCTGTCAATAAAAATGGCTGCAAGAGACCCTCCCCCACCTTGGCCACAGCCATGCATGGACTCTGCAAAATAGCCAAAAAAGCACAGGAAACACAAAAGGGAAAATAAAAAAAAAAGCTATTTCTCCTTGTACTCAGACTCCACATCCTCGGAGGATGGTGAGCTTTCTGCTTCAGACTCAGAGCAGAACAAAGACAAAAAGCAGCAAAAGTTTCCCCCCCTCCTGCCACATTTGATATTGTGGAGGAAACTGGCATCTACCTTGCAGCTCCATCCAAATGGGGTCTTAGCCAACTGCCACCCTTCCCTTGAGGAAGTGATTGGGGAGGAATGGGAATATCCTAACAAAGGAAAGTGTATAAATACACAGCCAAAATGCAAGGGGCAAAAAATGCCATCACAGAAATTCCAAAGGTGATTTTGAAGCTTCCTCCACCACTTTGTGTCCGTAGGTACTAGCTCCTTTTCATGAGTCACAACATTACGGTTGGATGACCACAAGGCCCAGGATGACAAGGACCATCCAGGCCTCCAGTCTATCCTTTAGAAAATAACCCTAATAACAGCTTTCGTTACAGATGCCTCAGTGGACATGATGAGATTCTTGGCCAGTGCAATGACATGCAGCTCAGCAGCCAGGCAGTGTATCTACCTATGCCCTTGGGGTATAGCTTCGTTGCCCACTCCAAACCCTGTGCTGATCAATATTCAGAGGCTCTCTCCTGTTTGGAGAATGTGATAAGATAGTGGCAGATAGTAGTGCACCCAAACCAAAGCAATCCTACCTGTCTCCAAACAGTGCCTCAAGAAGGGACTACTAGGCCAACAACAGGCAGAAACATAGGAACCTACTCTGTGGATGCTCCAGAGCTCGAGCATTCACTGAAAAAAATAGGGGGTTGTCAGTACCCACAGGGCTGGATTAATCTTTTGTGGGCCCCAGCACCCAGATTGTGGCCCTATCCCCAGTTCTGCCCCAAGTCCTCACCCCTGCTCGGCCTCTTCCCCCAGAGGCCTTGCCTGCGCACTGCCCCGAGGCCCGCCCACCTGCCGCTCCACCCCAAGACCACACCCGCTTCTTGCACAGGGAGTAGGGGGCAGAGAGGAGCAAGCACCCACAGCCAGAAACATTTTTTTTTGTCCATCCTCAACACAGAAGTACCAAAGGAAAGCAGACCAGTATGTCAGGAGAAATCCTGGACGTGTGGATCAGGCAGCAAAACTAGAAGTGACAGCAACCTCTAAGAGCTCACTATGACAATGATGGTCTGGATCTTCAGCCTGATTTGCATGCAGAACGCAGACTAGCCCACTTCTCAGAATACTGGTCTCTATTGACCATGGACGAGTAGAATCATAGAAATGTAGGGCTGGAAGAATGGGTGGTAGGTGGAGCCCCCCTTCCTCCAGCACCCCTCCCTGCAGCCAGAGCCCTGAAACCCTCTGCCCCGCCCCCCCTCACCCAGAGGAGCCCCGAGCAGATCCCCCCTCAGCCAGAGACTAGAGACCCCCCACAGACAAAGCCCTGAGCCCCTCCCCCCAGCCTGAAGGAGCCCCAGTCCAGCTGAAGCCCTGAGACCCCCCACACACACACCTACGTGGAGGAGCCCCAGGCCAGCACACTGTGCCTCCCCTCACCAGACCCAAAACTTCCCTGGGGAAAGACACTTTTGATATGCCCCATGCAGGTTCCGGGGCGGCTGAGGAGGTGGTATTTGCTACTCAGCCTCCTGGGTTTCTCAGTAATCTCTCTGGAGTTCCAGGGAGATTACTGATGAACCCAGGCAGCTGAATAATAAAGCAAAAACTTGCCCCCTAAACTCTGCAACCAGGGATCTGGTGGCTGCGACAGGAGCCTTCCCGCAGCGAGCCTCCCCTGGCCTATTATACCTGTTGCTCATGGCTGGAAGGGACCTCGAGAAGTCATCTAGTCCAGCCCCCTGCGCTGAGGCAGGACCAAGCATACCTAGACTATCCCTGACAGGTGTTTATCTATGCTCTTCTTGATCGCCAATGATGGAGATTTCACAACCTATTCCAGTACTTAACCTTTCAAACTATAAGGATAGTTTTCCTCATACCTAACCTAAATCTCCCTTGCTGCAAATTAAAACCATTACGTCTTGTCCTACCTTCAGTGAAGATGGAGAACAATTGCTCACCATCCTCTTTGTAACAGCCCTTGACATATATAAACTGTTGTTAGTCTCCCAGTCTTCTTTTCTGAAAACTAAAGATGCCCAGGTTTTTTAAGACGAGATTTTTATAAACCTTTTATCATTTTTGCTAAACCGTTTTTAAATTTTCTAAACCTTTTATCATTTTTTGCTATTTTTGCTGCTTTTCTCTGGACTCTCTCCAATTTGTCCATATCTTTCCTAAAGTGTGGCACCCAAAACTGGACATGCTATTCCAGCTAAGGCCTTGCCAGTGCCAAGTAGCGTAACAATTATCTCCTCTATCTAACATGTGACACTCCTGTTAATATACCCCAGAATAGCATTAGCCTTTTTTGCAGCCGAGGCTCAATCTTTAACCAGACCAACAGTGCCCATCACAGGACCCTCACTTGATCTGGCTAGGTTCTGGGCTCAGTTCTTGCTCGGTCCCCTCAACCAGCCTCGAGCTCCTTCTTAACTCCCCGGATCTTTGGCAGCCCTTCCTTGGCTCAGCCCTGCCCACACTGAGCTGTCTGTGGTCCTGCCGCTCTTCCAGCCAGCCAGCCAGGAACCCGGTCCTCTCTCTTCCAGCTTCAGGCAGCAACTTACTGCTCTCTTGCTGCTGCTTCTTTTTATAGAGCCCTCCTGGCCTCTTGTTGGCTGCTGCGTGGAGGACTTCTCCTCTGCTCTTTTCTGGGGTCGGGTGAGGCTGGGCCATGAAGCCTTCAGCAGGGGGCCTCTCGACCTAATCCACCATCACACTTAGCCTTTCTGCTTTTGTCCCTACATATTTTGTCCCTTGCATATGCTTTTGTACTCATCTTTTTCAATTTGATCATGTTTGGCAGGATTCTCTTTTGATTTTCAGGTGACTAAAGAGTTTGTGATGGAGCCATACTGGTTTCTTGCATATTCCTATCTTTCCTTTGCATCAGGATACTTTGCTGCTGTGCCTTTACAATTGTCTGTTGAAGAAACTGCTGGCTCTCCTGAACTCCTTTTTCCTTAGATTTTCTTTCTATGGGCCTTTACCTAGCAGTTCTCTGAGTTTCTTAAGACTGCTTTTTTAAAGTCCATTGTCCTTATTCGTCTGCCCTCACTCCTTCCGTTCCTTAGAATCATGAAATTTATCATTTCACAATCACTTTTACCCAAGTAGTGAATTTCAGTTACTCCCTTGAACTTAGGGCTCCCCTCGCATTCCATCTTCATCCAATCACCCACCTCGAGCAACCCTATTAACCACAAGCTGATGCTCAATGAGATCTCACACCTCTGGGATGGAGAAGGAATAGAATGATTTCCTCAGAAGAAAGGGCTAAACTCCATATTCTTCATCATCCATAAGCATATGGGAGAGTTCTGTGTGTGTCTATGTCAGAGCCATCCTGGACTTCAAATGGCTCAACAAATGGATGAAGAAAACAAGATTTCAGATGGAGACCCTGGACTCAGTGTAGCCTCCCTATCCCAAGGGGATTTCCTTACCTCAGTGACCTTGCGGTTTTTATGTACATATTCCCATACATCCATGTTATCATCATCATCTACTGATATCTGCATATGGCATGATCTGCTACCAGTATAAAACTCCTGTTCTTTGGCCTTTCAATCAGCTCCCATAATCTTTACAATGTTTTGATTAGCGTCCCCCAACCAAAAATAAAAATACCATCCTGCGCACAGTGCCACAGTGCAGACACAGGAGTTGCTTCAAACATACAGACTTGTAGTAAATACCAATAAAAAGCTTCCTAAGCTAAAAGTATGGCCTGTGATGAACTATATAACTGACTAGAAGAACATGATCAGGCAGAGCAGGAATTTGAACCGCAGCCTCTGGGCTGTCGGCTTTTTTGGGGAGGGTGATTTCTCTCTGCTTTTCTGAAAAAATTTCAAAAGGTCTCAGCTTCGTTCTAATGTAGAACAAAATCAATTGTCAAAACCTTGACATTTTTCATGAAACAGACTTCCTGTTTTCCAGCCATCCCTATTGACAAGACTCCCTAGTAGCTGGTTTATACTTTGTTGTCTATATTGGTAAGAAATAACATTTGTTTACTGACTAACGTATACTGCCTACTGTCTAAGATTAGCAAGGCTGATATTTAAGTAGCAAATTCCTGCGTTTGTTTTCTAAACACCAATAGTCTGTATTTAACTATTTGAGGGCACCAACTCCTATGGCCTTATTATTGGGCATCTGAACATGACCAGCTTGCCCAGCCACACCAGATCACTGCGTGAAATGAATGTTCCTGATATGATATATAGCAGTGAAATTGTTGCTCCTGAAGACTTCATAATGGATTTCTCTGTGTTGATGCTGGAAAGTCATGCCTTTTCTAGCAACTATTTTAGATAAGACAACTTTCCCTGCTCTGTGGTGTGCCAGGAGTTGGGGGTGACTAGGGCTAGGAACTTGGAGGTTGCCAGAGCTAGGATTGAAGGAATTTGCAGGGGGAAAAGGCAGGATTCTTGGGGAGCAGAGAAACTAATCAGCTGACTGACCCCAGCAAAACTGGACTAGGAGATCAATTTGGTCAGAGGGCATGGGTTGGAAAGGTCAGAAGAATTGAGCCAAGGGGCTGGCCTGGTTGAAGGGAGCAGATTGGCGGGCCTGGAAAAGAATGAAGTGGACAAAAAGGCCTTTTTGTTATTTAATTCTGAGTACTGGAGACCTGACAAGATGGTAAAGTCTGATCAGCTTTGCTGGATGTAATGGCTGACTCACAGGGCTATGTAAATGCATTGCCACTGATTTACAGAAATCCTCATGTCACTTTTAGGTGCAGAAGGGTCAGTTAGGTTTCCAAGTCAGGAGTCGATTGAACTGAATGTAAGCACACAAGTCTTGGTAGTTTGTCTGTGTGGCACAACAGCGCATTGGCTGTGTTATTTTTGTAATGAGGAGCACTAGATATGTCTCTTCCTTTAAATAATACTTAAATTCTAGACAACAAACATTGCAGAAAAATTCTAACTCTTCAGATTTTCTGTGCCAGAAGATTCTGTTGTCCACAGTGACTAGATAAGTCAGCTGGCATTTCTCTAGCTATCTATAAGGTAACTTATCTAAAGTAATGATTCCAAGGAACCCAAGATCAAAATTTGGCCTTAACAGGGTTGTAGACTTTAACTGCTACTTTTTCATTACCTTATATAATAAATGCATATAATGAAATTTGTTGCTGCTGTAAGTCATTTTAACTGTCTTACCTGAGTACTTGGTAATAAAGTGGTATGCGTCTTGTAACTGAAAATGAGCCTTGTTAAGTTGCTGGCAATGAATTATCTGTGAGACTGTTTGCTTTCAGTTAAAGGGAGCATAAAACCTAACCATGAAATTGTCAGTGCTGCACCTGGAGGCCTGGAAGAAGTAACTTCATTGTGACCCTGGCAAAGAGTTGGCTTAGTACCAGCTAAATGTGAATTTATAGTAAGGATGGGTGCCTAGTGCAGCAGGTGACAAAATTCTTGGGTGAATTGCTCAGCTTCAAGGTGCGTGAGCTGAGCAAATTGCTACATTTTTCAAAAAACATAGAAAGATCAGACAGTTTAGTGAATTTTGCATCCTTCCGCACTTGGTCCCCTGTCCTGCAAAGGATAAACTATGTGAAGGCCACTGCATCTAGGAATAGAGGGCTGCACGGATACAAAATTTGTATCCATATCCGATCCGCAAACATGGTCCGTGGATATCCGCAGATTTGCGGGGCTCTATCTATGAGGAGGGCAATCTCTACACTTTGGCGTGGAGTTCCCTGCTGACTTTTAGGCAGTATCCTCTTCCTCTGACACATGTAATGAGTTTGTCATTCCTTCATATTCTTTCTCTAGCCCTTTTGCAGCCAGGTTGACATAATTTAGCTAATGAGAAAGCTGGGTGGGTGGACACTTGGGGAACTTCCAAGAGAGAATCTCAAGGGAATAGCCAGTTTCTTCCCCTGGAATAGACCAGGAAACTGTGCAGGGTTGGTATTTTGGAGGAAGTGAGTTAATTATGTAGGGGGCCATACTTTCTTCAATCCCTTCCTCATCTCCAGCCACCAGAAGTCTCCTGCAGCATATCTACCCTTCCTGGGAGCTCTCCCCACTCCCACTACTGAGGCTCCTCTGCCACCCTGCTCAAGCTCTCAGCGAACTTCCTCTTCTAGTTAGAAAGACGGAAATGTTAGTGCAGCCGTCACCATCCTGAGTGACTTGGCTACAGCAGGAATGTCATAGGCAAAGGGCCACCACCAGCACCCATATTGTTCACATGTCTGTAGGGGCAGCTCTGTAAGACAAAGCTCCTTGTCTTGGTGGCTCCTGTCAGGGCAGCTAGGAAGAGGAGATGAGAAGTCTTCAGCAGCTGCTGAATTCCCCTGCTAGACAGCTTTTTATGCTTTTAAAGGCACAGCATCAACAATTTGTGCTACTCTAGGAATAATGCCATAGTCACTTGGGCCTGGCTGGGGTAGGGTCAGTGGACTAGGCCACATAGCTGGACCCAGGAGGTGGAGGCTGTAGACAGAAAGAGCTACTCAACCCATAAAGAGATAGTGCCAGCACATTCTATGCCAAAAGAGCTCCCAGAACAGGGAAAAGCTAGGGCTAAGCACCCATTATATGGATTAGGGCCTTAGGTCACATACATTAGGTTTGCAACAGCTTTTCATAACTCCTTTAGTGTAGCAGAGCACTGGGGTTGGCCAGCTAGTGTGGGTTTTCCCCAATGTGTTTTTCCCCCCCCACTTGGTAGCCTGCCATGGAGGGTCTCGCATGGAGTTCTTGTACACCATTGCATTTCAGTTCCCTTCAATCCACCCAGGCTGTGATGTCAACACATATTGCATTAACGATCATCTCCCATACTGAGGTGCCCCCCCTTTTACTTCTTAATTATCCCTAAGGTTCTGGGTATAACTTTGCTCCATCATTAGTTAAAGGCTACTTCAGTAAGTAACAGGGGAAAACAAACCAAAAGTTTTAAGACTGGGTTATTGAGATCCCTACAGTATGGGTGTCTAATGGTAGCTGAAGTTCTTTCCTTGAATTATATGGTTCCTTCAGGACACTCCTATGTAGGCTACTGAATGGCAGGACTCTCGTGAAGGCCTGTCTAGCTCACAAGGGAGTCAGTAGGTTATATAAAATCCAACATACACCCTACTGCTATAAATTCTCTCTAAAGGAGAGGTATAGTTATTTCTTCCAGCATTTCTTTCTGCTTGATAGAAAGGCCTATTCACATTCATTAAAGCATTTTTCAACCATGCAGATGGCCTTTCAGCTCCAGCAAAATGATGTCAAATCTTCTGCTGAAATGCCAGAGACTTTTGTGACAAACTTTGGAAGTGGTGCAAAGCCAAACACTGACTATGGGTATGCAAATCTTTACTCAGTCCTGCAAAGGGCGTCAATTTCCCGTTTCGCATCGGCCAGCAAAAATGCTGTTCTAGGGTCTGACTATTTTTCCCATTTGGTGGAAGGCAAAGGGGATCAGGCTGTTGCAATAGGGGGAGGTACAAGACAGTGCTCATGCAGCATGCTCATACCAGCCCTATCAGTAGAGTAGCCTTGGCAGTAATACTAGAAAGACCCGGTCCAGTGTTTGTGTAGTTGTAAGACGCCAGTGTAATCTGATCAAAAAGCTGTCAAACTCTCTGGTGGTGGTGGTGGTGATGGGGGAAATGGGAGATAGCATAACTTTGGATTTGTAATTACCTTACAGGAGCGGGGAAATGACCACTGGAATTAATCCAAAATGTAAACAGCCAACATATTTGTTTGCAGTTATCACATGAGTGAGGCAATGACTATAAAATTCAAACAGACACATAAAATGCATGTTTACATCCTTTATTCAGGAAACTCCTCTAAGAGCACTAGGTTCAGTAGTTTTTGAAGGCCTTGTGCCAGGGCTTATCAGATCAACTGAGATCAAAGTTTAGGTTAGATTATTGTATTTGTACATCTTTCTGGTTTTTTCATCCAATCGGATTAAATCTTCCACAGGCTTTACTTTGTGAACTAGAGTAGTGAAAAACATTTATTTCAGTTTGGTTTACTCTGACCAATTGGAAAGAGGGGTGGAGTGTGCAGAGAGAGAGGGAGCCTGAGTCTGATCTAAATGACACAGGTGTAAATCCAAAGTAATTCCACTGAATTCAGTGAATAAGCAGTAAAGTTTCTTGGTTTACAACAGTGTAAATGAGATCAGAATTTGTGCACATGTATATGGTTAGCGGATTGAGCCTGGGATTTGGGGTCAGCAAACCTTGATTCTATTCCCACCGCTCCTGCTGACTTTCTATGTGACCTTGTACTAGTGATATTAGCCTCTCTGTGTTAACCCATCGGAAACAAAGGAATGAGAATATGTACTCACCATAGTAAAATGCTTCGAGGTCTATGGGTGAAAAGTGCTAAGTGTTATTGTATTTTAGCCTTCCTGAGACCAGACACTCTTATCTCCTATTCAAAGCAACTGTCACCTCTTTTGCTCCAGGGACTCTGAAACAATGTCAGATATCAAATTAAACTTCAGCCATTTCAGAACTATATTGATCAATGAGGAAATGCATGAGCAGCTTTGTGGAGTGAGGGAGAAGGTATTTACCTAGTGATAGGTATTTACCTATCTATTTTATCATGTGGCTAAGAGAAACTGATGGAAACAGCAGATCCTCACCAAGGTCCAGGTTCAACAGAGCACTTAACCAGGTGCTTAACTTTCAGCATAAGCTTAAATCCTATTTACTTGAATGGATCATAAGCATGTGCTTAAGTGCTTTGTTGAAGAGGGATGATTTGCTGAGTTGGGGCCCAAAAAGGAAAGCTAAAAATGGTTCATAATAGCATTAAAGTATAGAGGGCCAGGTGGCAGCTCAGGACTGGTCAAATAATGACTTCTTCCAGTCCGCCTAATTGGCCATGACCTTAGAATTACCTCTGTGGATTTCAAAAGCATGACCATTGCAATATCAAGACAAGGTAAGAATTCCACGTTTCTAGTCGGATGTCTGGTAATACTCCCTCACAAGTGCCCTCTTATGTCTGTCATCTGTCATGCAAATTCTGTTTCTGGTCATATTACACCCCAAAAGTCCCACATGGGCAAATTTTCCCTTAATGACGCCTCTCCCAACTCCCTCCCCACCCAAAAACAAACAAACAAACAAACAAAAAACAAAACAAAAAATCCTACGTTCTCTTTCACTTATTATAAGGTCAGTAAACTACTTTTGTAAAAGTCTCATTTCATGTAAAAAGTTCTTTATTCATTATTTAAGTTGTGATGGTTTAATTTTTAGAAAGGGTCCGTCTTCCAGATTCCACTGATCGCTGGCTAGGATCAGCATGGGCTGGGCTAAACTCTTGAGTCATAAATATGAAACTTTTAAATTTCTTCCTTATGACAAAGGTATTCAGGAGGGAAAACCTGAATGACATGAAAGCAGAAGTTTGCCAGGGAGCTCATGGGGTGAACTAGAGCTGAACAATCTTTTTCTAATTATCCTAATAAAGCTACATTATCAGGCACTCTCAGTATTCCATTGGGAAAGAAAGTTATGTTAATAGAAAACAATGATATTTGATCTTCCGTACGTCAAAGCACTTTTATGACTCTGCTCTCTTTATGAAAGCTTTTTGGTGTAAAAATGTTAGTTTGTGGACAATGTATCTGTTGTTACTTATTTACCTTTTTTAAAAAAAATCCTCTAGTGTCTTTTATGAGGTTCTGGGTTTGACAAGACATGCTTCATTCTATCACAACCTAACAGCTTTTTAAACTTTATAGTTCATTTCCTTCTAGAAATACCAGAGATTCTATTGGGGGAAAAGCCCTCTGTACCACTTTATCCCTTATGTGATGTGGGATGAAGGGCCTTGCCCAGGCCCTTTGCAGTGGAGTGAATTTCACCCTGTATGAATTCTATGTATTCTTCTTCTTGTCTTTTAATTAGATCAGTTGTCTCTTGTTTTATACTTAGATTGTAAGCTCTCTGGGGGCAGGGACTATCTTTTTGTCCTGTGTTTGTATAGCAACTAGCACAACAGTGTGCTGGAAAAGTGATAGCCTTTAAAAATTGGAAGTCAAATCCTACTGAGGAAAACAGAAAAGAGCATAAACTCTGGCAAGTCAAGTGTAAAAATATAATTAGGCAGGCCAAAGAAGAATTTGAAGAGCAACTAGCAAAAGACAAAAACTAAACAGCAATTTTTTAAAGTACATCAAAAACAGGAAGCCTGCCAATCCGTGGGACCACTGGATGATCAAGGTGCTAAAGGAGCACTCAAGGAAGACAAGGCCATAGCAGAGAAGCTAAATGAATTCTTTGCATTGGTCTTTGTTGATGTGAGGGAGATTCCCACACATGAGCCATTCTTTTTAGGTGACAACTCTGAGGAACTGTCCCAGATTGAGGTGCCAATAAATGAGGTTAGGAACTAACTGATAAATTAAACAGTAATGAGTCACCAGGACCAGATGGTATTCAAATATGAAATTGCAGAATTACTAACTTTGGCATGTAAGCTATTGCTTAAATCAGTCTCTGTACCAGATGACTGGAGGATAGCTAATGTAAAATTGATTTTTGAAAAAGGCTCCAGGAGTAATCGCCGCAATAAAATAAACTTAACTTCAGTACTAGGCAAATTGGTTGAAACTATAGTAAAGAACAAGATTATCAGATACATAGTTGAACATAATACATTGGGGAAGAGTCAACATGGCTTTTGTAAAAGGAAATCATGCCTCACCAATTATAATTCTTTGAGGGGGTCAACAAACATGTGGACAAGGGTGATCCAGTGGATATAGTGTACTTGGACTTTCAGAAAGCCATTGATAAGGACCCATACCAAAAGCTCTGAAGCAAAGTAAGCAGCTATGGGATAAGAGGTACAGTCCTCTCATGGATCAATAACTGGTTAAAAAGATAGGAAACAAAGGATAGGAATAGTCAGTTTTCACAATGAAGCGGGGATAAATAATGGATTTCCCCAAGGACCTCTACTGGGACCAGTGCTGTTCAACATAGTCATAAATGCTCTGGAAAAGGAAATAAACAACGGTATGGCAAAGTATACAGACCATACAAAATTACTCAAAATAGTTGAGTCCAAAGTTGACTGCAAAGAGTTACAAAGTGATCTCACAAAACTGGGTAACTGGGCAACAGAATGGCAGATGAAATTCAGTGTTGATAATTAAGACTACAATTTGGTCATGGAGGTTGCAGAAGTTACAGAATTCGTGACTTCTGCAGACCTCCATGACTTCAGCCCGCGGCGGCTGGGAGCTGCATGGTATCCCCACCTCCCGTGGTGGCCAGGAGCTGCGGGGGCCCTTGCCGCCCAGAGTGGTAGGGGTCCCCCACAGCTCCCCAAGCCCCGCGTGTGTGGGGTGGAATCCCCCGGAGCTCCCCAGATGCTGCCGCTGGTGGTGGAGGAATCACCCGCAGCTTCCAGCTTCTTAGCCTCCGCGGGGGTGTGTGTGTGTGGAAGGAATCCCCTGGACCTCCTCAGTCCCTGCGGGCACTGGGGGATACCTGGCAGCTCCCCAGCTGCTGCAGGCGGGGGGAGAATCCACCACAGCTCCCCAGTCCCTGTGGATGTGGGGGACCCCTGCAGCTCCCTAGCTGCTGCGAGCTTCAGGGCAACCCCTGCAGCTTTGCAGTCCCCGTGTGGGGGATCCCCCCCAGCTCCCAGCCACAGCAGGGCAGGGTGCTCGACCCTCCTCCTTCCCCGGTTTGTCATACACCGTTTTAGTAAAAGTCAGGGACAGGTCACAGCTTCTGTGAATTTTTGTTAATTGCCCGTGACCTGTCCGTGGCTTTTACTAAAAATAACCATGACAGAATTGTAGCCTTATTGATAAGTGAACAGTCATGCACAATGGAAAACAATCGCAGCTACACATACAAAATAATGTATTAGTTGTTACCACTCAATAAAGAGATCTTGGAGTCACTGTGGATAATCTGCTGAAAACAGAGTGTTAGGAACCATTAGGAAAGGGATAGATAATAAGACAGAAAATATCATAATGCCACTATATAAATCCATGGTACCTTGAATACTGCGTGCAGTTCTGGCTGCTCCCCTCAAAAAAAGATACATTAGAATTAGTAAAAGTACAGAGAAGGGCATTAGATTGTTCATCTTAGAAGAGAAGACCCAGGGGCAATATGACAGAGGTCTATACAATCATAAATGCAGATGAGGAAGTGAATAGGGAAGTATTATTTATCTCTTCATATAACACAAGAACCAGGGGTAGCCCAATGAAATTAATAGATAGCAGGTTTAAAACAAACGTAAGAAAGGACTTCTTCCCACAAAGCACAGTCAACCTGTGGAATTCATTTCCAAGGTATGTTTTGAAGGCTAAAAGTATAACTGGGTGTAAAGGTATACGTTCATGGTGGATTGGTCCATCAACCGCTGTTAGCCAAGATGGTCAGGGGTGCAACACCAGACTCTACGTATCTAACCTTCTGGTTACCAGAAGCTGGAACTGGTGACAATCTACAGATGAAGCATCTGGCCCAGCCACTGCTGGAAGACAGGATACTAGGCTAGATGGATCGTTGTTCTGACCCAGTATGGTCATTCTTCTGATACCAAAAATAGATACCAAGCTCATGGCAGACAAAGAGGAACTTGCTACTGTCATAAGATCTTCAGGGCCTGGAACTAGTGGTTTTATGTGTTTGTAAAGTGGCATACACAGCAGTGGTGCTAAATAATAATTCTGTTTCAGTTGGACACAGGGTTTAAGCTTGTTTCTGAACCTAATGTTAGCCAATTCATATAGGTGGAAAGGAGGAGATTAGGGAAATCTATTTCTGTGTGCCCCAGATTTTGTATTTTAGCTACTATATTGGTGTAGACTGAAGCTCAGAGAATAGCATGTGGAATTAATTTCTGAATTCTGAGTTGTTTTTCAGCTCATCCAGTTCCCATCCCTTCCACTAACATTTGTGTGAAGGGGATTGTCTTTGCATAAATTCTTCGTGTGTTCACATGCTAACAAGAATATTGAAATGTGAATTTTCTTTGTGCTGGAAGTGCATGCCCTCTGTTCACAGAACTTTGGTCATCCGGGCAGGGAGCAGAAACAACATGTGATTTAGCGACCAATCACACACCAGGAATACAGACTAATCAAAGATTTAGGCCTTGGCTACACTTGCAGATGTACAGCGCTGTGAGTTAAACCTGACTTCATGCAGCTGAGTAGGGAAAGCACTGCAGTCTGTTCACACTGACAGCTGCCCAGCGCACTGTCGTGGCCACATTTGCGGGAATTGCAGCACTATTGGGAGCGGTGCATTATGGGCAGCTATCCCACAGAGCACCTTTTCCCATTCTGGCGCCGTGGGTTGTGGGAAGGGGGCGTGGGTGCGGGGGATTCTGGGTCCTGTCCCAATGCCCTGTGATGCATCGCTTCGCATCCCAGAAAACCCTTTGTTTCCGTCCACCTTTGGCACCATCTTTCAACGGTTTCTGTGCAGTGCGATCTGTCTGCGGGAAATGGAGCCCGAACTGCTGAGGCGCATGCTGACAAGTCTCGCCAGCACGTCACGTTTGGCTGTCGAACTATTCCTTAAGATTCAAAGTGACAGTGAGAGTGAGGGTGAGGAGTCCGACGATGCTATCGAGCCGTGTAACGCGTACGACACGAAATTGCTTGTGGCATTCACGGACATGCTCAGCACTGTGGAACGCTGCTTTTGGGCTTGGGAAACAAGCACCGAGTGGTGGGATCACATCGTCATGGAAGTCTGGGATGACGAGCAGTGGCTGCAGAACTTTTGGATGAGAAAAGCCACTTTCATGGGACTGTGTGAGGAGCTTGCCCCCACCCTGCAGTGCAAGGACACGAGATTGAGAGCTGCCCTGCCAATGGAGAAGCGGGTGGCTATTGCAATCTGGAAGCTGGCAACTCCAGACAGCTACCGGTCGGTCGCAAACCAGTTTGGAGTGGGAAAGTCGACTGTTGGAATCGTGTTGATGCAAGTTTGCAAGGCCATTAATCGCATCCTACTCAGAAGCACCATGACTCTGGGTAACGTGCAGGAAACAGTGGATGGCTTTGCACAAATGGGGTTCCCTAACTGTGGAGGGGCGATAGATGGGACGCACATTCCTATTCTGGCACCACCCCACCTAGGATCCGAGTACGTTAATCGGAAGGGGTATTTCTCTATGGTTCTCCAGGCGCTTGTGAATCACCATGGGCATTTCATTGACATTAACACAGGCTGGCCCGGAAAGGTGCATGATGCACACATCTTTCAGAACACTTGGCTGTTCAGGAAGATGCAGGCCGGGACTTTTTTCCCAGAGCGGAAGATCACGGTAGGGGAAGTTGAAATGCCCATTGTGATCCTTGGAGATCCCGCTTACCCGTTAATGCCGTGGCTCATGAAACCCTACACAGGGAGCCTTGACAGCAGCAAGGAACGGTTCAATTACAGGCTGAGCCGGTGCCGAATGACTGTGGAGTGTGCCTTTGGCCGTTTAAAGGGCCGCTGGCGATCTCTGTATGGGAAGCTGGACATGGCCGAAAACAGCATTCCCGCGGTTATATCCGCGTGCTGTGCCCTCCATAATATTTGTGAAGGGAAGGGTGAAAGCTTCACTCAGGCATGGACCTCCGAGGTTGAACACCTGGAGGCTGAATTTGCACAGCCAGAGCGCAGGGCTGTTACAGGGGCCAAGCCCGGGGCTGCAAGGATTAGGGATGCCTTGAGGGAGCAATTTGAGGCTGAAAACCAGCAGTGATATCTGGTGCCCTGCACGGGAGTGAAGTGCAGTAGTTCCAATCTTTAGGAATCAGTGTCTGCTAAGCAGACAAGCAGACTTGCAGTGCCTGTTTATTTCCTGGGCTAAGGAGTCTTTTACTTTATGCAATAATAAAGAATGTTTTCAAAGCCAAAGAATCCATTTATTGAAAAGAAAAAAAAATATTTATTGAAAAGAAACAAGGGGATGGAGTGGGGAACAGTACAATCACAGATTCGCGTATGTCCTGTCTGGTGTGCTGTGCAGTGAGTGCTGCACTTCAGGACAGCTATACTGCATGCGTGATGGGGGTTGAGTGCAGAGGGTAAGGGTCGTGGTTTTCAGGGCTGGGTGGTGAAGATACTGGTGTTGGAGGCAGCGGGTGGCGTGAAGAACACGGAAGTTGGGGAAAGTGGGTTGGAGGTGACAGTGGGGCACAACGGAAAGAATTTTGGGACAAGGGCTGTAGGGGAGGTGGCGTTTGCGGTACTGCTCCTCTTTCTGCACGGCTACGAGCTCCTGGATAGCATCTGCTTGGCGCTCCAGGATGCTTATGAGCCTATCAGTGCTTTGCTGCCGGTGCGCGGTGCTTTGCCGCCGGTGCGCTGCGTTTTCCTGGCGGATCCTGCTTTCTCTCTCCCTCCAGTCCTGTGCTTTCTCATTCTCTTTAATCGATTGCCGCATCACTTCTTGCAGCATGTCTTCTTTGCTTTTTCGCGGTCTCTTCCTGAGTCTTTGCAGTCTCTGAGCAGGCGATAAGAGGGACGGCTGAGGTCTCAAGGTTGATGCAGCTGTATAGGCAAAATGCAACATTTAACAGAGGCAGCATTGTTTATATCAGACAGAGTAATGATTC
Organism: Terrapene triunguis; assembly: GCF_002925995.2. Lineage (NCBI taxonomy): Eukaryota > Metazoa > Chordata > Testudines > Emydidae > Terrapene > Terrapene triunguis. The sequence goes on along the minus strand of NW_020664419.1, from coordinate 60,866,787 downwards.
CCCCCGCACTTAAGGAGTAGAAAACACACAGGGTCTACACAATAGCATAATTTTCCCGTCTGAAACAGAGCGCACACATCCCACGGGAGCCTCAAAATGGTGAGTAAGGGGGACTGATTGTTTCAGGGCTGCACTGTCCTCTGGGTTTCTGTGCCTTGGGGAGAGCCAACAGCTTCAGGGGGCACCTACACTGAACACTGTCCCAACATTTTCCACAGGAGTTCATCCTGGACGATATCTCGCTGCTGAGGGTGACCTGGGAAGCAAGGGAGGGTCTTCTACTGCAATGCGGCTTCCGCCCTGGCCCATATGCAGCTTGCCTGTGTGCAGCAATGGTCCCCTCGCCCCTCGCGGCACAGTGGTGCGGACACGTTAGCCTGGCTGGGACAAGGACCATGGTGGCTCTCCCGATAAACCTGCGCAAGCGCATTGCACACGTTCTGGATGAGACATTCGAGGAGATTACCGAGGCCGATTACCGATAAACCACATCAATGCACTATTCCACATCTAGGCATGCATGCCTAACCCTCCTCTCCCAAAGAGCCCGCATTGAAAAAATTCCTTCCCGAAAAAAAACCGCGCTTACCGGGAACCTGCTCTTCTGTTTGTCCTCCACAAAGTACCGGCCGCTGTGACTGGCTACCTTCCTCCTGGCTCGAGAAGAGCTCCTGGCTGCATGGCTCCGGGGATTCCGGGGTGTCTCTATCCGGCCCACCACCATCACGCCTGTTTTCCTCCTCCTCCTCCTCCCCCCCCGCACACCGGCAGTGTCCATGGTGGTGCTCGGAGTGGAGGTGGGGTTAACCCCAAGTATCGCATCCAGCTCTTTGTAGAATCGGCAGGTCGCGGTGGGAGCACCCGAGCGGCCGTTTGCGTCGCGGGCTTTGCGGTAGGCACTCCGCAGCTCCTTCACTTTAATCCTGCACTGCAGGGCGTCCCGGTCATGGCCCCTTTCCATCATGTCCTTTGATACCTTCCCGAAGGTATTGTAATTCCTACAGCTGGAGCGCAGCTGGGACTGTACAGCTTCCTCCCCCCAAACACTGATGAGGTCCAGCAACTCGCCATTGCTCCATGCTGGGGCTCGCTTGGCGCGTGGAGGCATGGTCACCTGGAAAGATTCACTGATAGCACTCCACGCCACGCTGGGCTGAGCAAACAGGAAGGGGATTTTTAAAATTCCTGGGGAATGTAAAGGGTCGGTCACATGGTTGGTTATCTGAGGCCAGGGTAGTAGAGTTTGAACTGATGACCAGAGTGGCTAGAACAGGCATTGTGGGATACTGCCGAATAATTCTGGAGGCCATTCACAGCGTATTGGGTGGCCACAGTGGTGCCGCAGCGCTGCAGCGGCAGCGCAATACTCGCTATTCCTCTCGGAGAGGTGGAGTACATGCAGTGCTGCAACCACGGAGATACAGCGCTGCAAATGCCTTGCCAGTGTGGGGGAGTGAGTTACAGCGCTGGGGGAGCCTTTACAGCGCTGTAACTCGCAAGTGTAGCCAAGGCCATAGTCAAAGCAAATACTTCCTGAAAAACCCGGAGACCGTAATATGGTTGCATAAAGTATTTGAACCTTTATGAATGATGAATACATTTGTAAAAATCAAACTATGTTTGCACATACAATTCAAACAGAAAAAGGATACATTTTTCAGTGTGAGTTCTCTCAGTTCTAGTTCAAACATATTACTTATTTTATCTGTTCTTTTGGACATGAATGTGTAAAATTACAGAAATTAGAGAAAAGCCAGACTAGATCATCCAACCTCACCACTTATCAATGCAGGACTGTTCCCTGCTGTCAGTCCAGGACAGCATTAGACAATGCATTGTCAGCCTAGTTTCAAATATGCTTAGCTGGGGTACTTCCCTGGGGAAACAGTTTCACAGCCTAACAGATCTCATTATCAGAAAGTGATTCTGCTATTTAGACTGAATTGGCCATGGGTTAATTTCATCCTACTGCTCCTGTCACTTATGGTCTCTCCTTGCTGTTTACACCTTTAAAGCATTTGCAGAAGGTTATTGTGTTCCCTCTTAATCCATTGCTGATACATATTTAGTACATTTGATGTTTCTTCACAAGTTAGTCCCTCTGAACTCCTGATCCTTGTTGTTGTTGTTCTCTGAACTTCCACTAATTTGGCACTATCTTTCACGTAATGAGGTGTCCCAAAATGAATGCAATATTGCAGAGGCAGTCACAAAAGAGCTATATCACAATCCTGCAATGGACAATTATCACTTAAGTTCCTATATGGTACCCAGTATTATAGAACAACTCATATCCACAATGTACGCCATGCCCGCAGCCTCAAAATTTCAAAGGCCTTTGTTTTGGCCAATACTTTATTGCATTATGAATGAATGCATATCTAACTTGGTGTCTTCACTATCAGTTTTACCTCTTTCAGAGATACCGTTTCCAGGTTTCTCCATTCAACAGAGTGTCTGTGCTTTGCATTACTTTCCCCCCGATGCATTTATTTGCATTTTCCTTAAAAGAATCTCACTGTGTTATTTTCTGGCAATACTTGTAATCTTATGTTCTTTTGCACATCATTTCCCTTGCTGAAGTTCTCCAAGGATACCAACTATGGACTGCTTAGCCCGCTCGTCAAATAATGAATGGAGATTTTAAATAAGAGAGGATGTAACCTGTATCCTTGCAATACTCCCTTAAATACCTCCCCTAATACATATGTGCTAGAACTAGGGGTGCTAGGGGTGCTACCGCACCCCTGGCTTGAAGTGGTTTCCATTCTATATAGGGTTTACAGTGGCTCTCAGCACCCCCACTATAAAAATTGTTCCAGCTCCCGTCCTAATATGCATTTTAATATGGCTCAATGTAAATGTATACATCTAAGAACAAAGAACGCAGGCCATACTTACAGGGTGGGGGACTATCTTGGCAAGCAGTGACTCTGAAAAAGAATTGGGGGTCATGGTGGATAATCGACAGCACATGAGCTCCCAGTGGCAAAAAGAGCTAATGGGATCCTCGGATTTGTAAACAGGGTATTCTCAAGTAGCAATAGAGAGGTTATTTTACCTCTGTATTTAGCACAGGGCTGGAAGACACAGTTCTGGTGTTCACAATTCAAGAAGGACGTTGATAGATTGGAGAGGGTTCAGAGAAGAGCCACCAGAATGATTATTGGATTAGAAAACCTGCCTTCTAGTGATAGACTCCAGGAGCTCCATCTGTTTAGTTTAACAAAGAGAAGGTTAAGGAGTGGCTTGGTCACAGTCTATAAGTACCTACATGGGAAACAAATATTTGATAAAGGGCTCTTTAATCTAGCAGAGACAAGTATAACATGGTCCAATGGCTGGAAGATGAAGCTAGATAAATTCAGACTGGAAACAAGGCGTACATTCTTAAAAGTGAGGGTAATTAACCACTGGAACAATTTACAAAGGGTGGTGGTGAATTCTACAGCACTGGCAAGTTTTAAATCCAGATTGGATGTTTTTCTAAAAGATGTGCTGTAGAAATTATTTAGAGGAAGTCCGATAGCCTGTGTTATACAGGAGGTCAGACTAGATAATCACAATGGTCCCTTCTAGCCTTGGAATCTATGCATTTGATAAGATGCTGTTCAGGGGCCCTTTTTATGGTCCTTCAGCCAGTTTTCAATCTATGTGATGGTTGTTATCCAATTTGATTAAATTCTGAAAGTTTGATTTTGTAAAATATTGCATCAAATGATTTGCTAACTGCCAATAATATAGCTACCACATTCCTCTCATCTACTACTTTGTAATTCTATAAAAAAACAAGCAAAAATCAAATTTCTCTAGTATAACTTTTCCTTTATAAGCTAATGATGATTAATGTTAATGGCTGTTATCCTCCTAGATGTGGAGTGATTTCTCCCCATATCTCTATTATGTGTTACATTATGTTTCCTTAAGTCTCATCTCTATGCCAGTAAAATAATTTCTGGGATCATGTTTGTTTCCCTGTCTATGAACTCGCCTTTCAAACCTCTTCCTGAGGCCTGTGTAAGGAGGGAAGCTTCCGGGAATTGAGCTCATTCTTTGCTTGCAGAGGGAGGTCACCCTTCTCTGGAGCACCATCTCTTATGCTTGATCCCCAGGGAAAGCCCTCTTAGGAGCTGAGGATTCAAAACTGTGCAGGAAATGGGCCAGTGGAAGAGTGGGGCAGAGGGAAAATGCACTATTCCATCTCCCCCTTGCCTCCCCAAGAACTACAGGTACTTGGAACCAGGAGAAAATTAATTCAGCCTAAGCATATAGGATGGAAAAGTCAATGGGACTTTTCTTTTAAATCACCTAGGTGCCTTTGAAGATCCCAGGGGCAAATTCCAAAGTCACAAATGTCTATTGGGTGCCTAACTCCTACTGACCTCCAATGGGAGTTAGATGCCTAACTGCCATTTATGCCTTTGGAAGTATCACCCACATCCATAGCACCTGATCTCTGTTAGCAGTTTCCCCTTCTTCTCGTAGTTCCTCGCTATTGCAAGAAATAGATCCAGGATGGCTTCTCCCCGATTGGACACTCTACTCTGAAACATTAAATTGTCTCCCATGTAACTTCATCTGATCCATGTTTGACTGTATTTTGTAACCAATAGAGATCTGGGTAGTTAAGGGGGAATTAAAGTATGTATCCTATCTTTTCAAGACAAGTGCATCAAGAGTTGCTTCAGGAATATTTCCTGTTCACTCTTCTTTCACATCTGGTGGTCTGTAGCAAATGTACACTGACAGTTTTTCCCATTGTTTCCCATTAATTGTACCCTTAATTCAAAGAATTTCTTTTTTACCCTTCCTAGTGTTGTATTACTTATGACATGTAACATCACTTCCTCTTCTATGTTTGTATTTTATACATTGCACCGATCTATATTAACATTCCAATTATGAGAATCATCCCAGCAGGTTTCAGTTGTGCCTATTAGATCACAGCCTCCATCAGTTAGTAATACCTTGCGTTCTTCTTGCTTGTTTCCCATACGTATGTTGGTAGACTCTTCTCATTCTTCATCCTATGTGTCAGAATAACTCCCCATCTTCTATTTTATGTTGGAAGGATATGCTAGATACTTGAGCTAAGAAATTTCCCATTCTCCTCCTTTCTACCAAATTTAAATTACAACAGTAAGAAAAAAGAGCAATAATAAACAACATAGAGTATCCACAGCCCTTACTCTTGCTGCAATGTAGTATTGTGCACAAACTACTCTTTGTACTCCACAAATCACCATCAGTGGAGAACCCCTGGAAAATGTGGACCATTTTCCACACCTTGGCAGCCACCTCTCCCCACCAGCCAGCATTGACACAGAAACTGAATACAGGATCTGCTGTGCCAGCACATCCTTTGGAAGACTACTGAAACGAGTCTTCAATGATAGGGATCTGCAAACAGGCACCAAGATCTTGACTTACAAGGCAGTTGTCATCCCCACCCTTCTCTATGGGTGTGAGAGCTGGTAACCTACAAACAACATGTCAAGAGGCTAGAGTGGTTCTAGCAGCGCTGTCCCAGGAGGATTCTCAGGATCAGCTGGGAAGACCGACGCACTAACATCAGCATTCTCTCTGCAGCCAACATCAGCAATATAGAAACACAGGTCATAAAACACCACTCCGCTGGGCTGGCCACTGTGTACATATGCCTGACACTTGCCTCCCAAAGCAAGTACTCTTCTCTCAGCTAAGACAGGGATTGTGGAAGGCAGCGGAAGCACTTCAAAGACATAGTGAAAGTACATCTTAAAAAGTGAGGCATTAACCCAACAAACTGGGAGGACTCGGTGCGGAACAGAACACAGCGGCGCCACACCATACACCAAGCCACAGCTCACTTTGAGGAGAACAGACGTGCTCATGAGACAGAGAAACGACAAAGGAGGAAAGAAAGGGCACAACAGTCCAACCAACAACTATGTGTCCTCCAAGATTACACCTGTCACTTCTGTGGGAAAATCTGCAGGGCAAGAATTGGGCTCCTCAGCCACTTAAAAACCCACCAATGAGAACCCCCTTGGCAGACATTATCCTCCCATTGAGGGATAGCCAAAGAAGAAGATACCTGATACACCCTGGTTAATTTACCTTTATTTATATTGCCTTCAAAGGTACCAGTAAAACAAATAGTTTAATACATCAGAGCCAAGATTTTCAAATCTGGGTGTCTAAAGTTATGCTACTAACTCTATTTAGGCACCTAAATAAGTGGCATGATTTTCAACAGTACTGAGCAACCCTGCATCCACTGAAGTCACTGATGCATTGTCGCTAGCAGTGTTATCTCCAAAGATGTTCATTTGAAGCACAAACTGAATTTGAAGAGCGAGTGCAAAGAAGACTTGAGTGAAGTGAATATGGCTGAAGTGAGCCCCACCTGTTTATACAGCTCTCATTTTCCTTGCTGACTTACTAGATATTGAGGCAAAACGCAATGACAGTATTAAGCTCTCTCTATCTCAGAGCACAGACAACTCAAAACTGAAAGAAAACATTTGTTTTTGATTTTTGTTACATGAATATAGCTGCTTTTTTCCCGTTTTGCGTAAATTATCTTAAAGGCTGTTGCATTGTTTGTTAGTAGGCGCTACCTTTACTATAAAGTGCATTGGGTAGAGGAAATGACCCTGGTTCTGCTGTACCTCTGAAAGCCTTCTGTTCTTGCTGACATACTGATTAACATGAGGGAGGAAAGGACACAGCGCCAGGCATTCTGACAGAGAGTAAAGGGGCATGCAGATAGTTAATTTCTCATCAAACGATACAGATGCAGCCTGTGGAATTCAAGTTCTTTGTAAAATTAATGTTGGACCACTGGGACCTTAATCCCAGTGTGCTGACTGGTTGGCTAGCCATCCTTAATACTCTCAGGTTGGTGGTGTAAACAACAACAAAAAAAGCATCACCCTCAGAAACAGGAGAACAATTCTGTAAGGAATGGCTTACATGTATAGTGTTACGTTATATTAGCTGCATTAAATTACACTGAGGCATGGTGATTAAGACTCCAATCGACTTTGCATAGGAGAACCCTATTGGCTGCAGTGGTGCTCTGTTTGGGCTCAGGGATCTGCAAGAGCAGAGCCTAATAGCTAGGGCTCTATCAAATTCGTGGTCCATTTTGTAAATTTCACCATCATAACATTTTTAAAATTTTGAATTTCATAGTTTCAGATATTTAAATCTTAAATTCTACAGTGTGTTAACAACAATGAATATATATTTTTAAAACAGCAAAATATAAACATGTAATGTCAAGACTCAGCATTTCTCAAACTGGAGGTCCTGACCAAAAAGGGGTTCGCAGAGCTGTTGTAGGGGGGTCACGGTATTGCCACCCTTACTTCTGTGCTGCCTTCAGAGCTGGGTGGCCGGAGAGCTGTAGCTCTGAAGGCAGCGCCCCCACCAGCAGCAGTGCAGAGGTAAGGGTGGCATGGTATGGTGGCAGCAATATTGTCACCCATACTTCTGCATTGCTGCGGATGGCAGTGCTGCCTTCAGAGCTGGATGCCTGGCCAGCAGCTGCTGCGCTCCAGCTGCCCAGCTCTGAAGGATAGGGTAAAGGTACACAAAAGACCAGATTTCATGGTCTGTGATGCATTTTTCATGGCCGTGAATTTGGTAGGGCCCTACTAATAGCTAAGCCATCATCAATGGTATCATTTGTACTATTATGCCAGGGATTTGGTGAAATCCTGTTGACCCTGGTGGATGTAATAGCTGCCCTTCATTCAGAGTAAATGTAAAAAAACAATTAAGCCCCTCTATGAAATAGATAGCTGAAACAATAGAAGCCACCACACAAAACACAGGGCACGTGCAAGTCTAGTCAGGAACTTGAGTGATGTGGGCAGAGGGATTTCATTGGGGTCTGAGACCAAATGGTGAGGACTGGGTATTGTTGGATGGAGCTATGTATGTGAGAGAGAAATGGCAAAAACCACAGAATCTCACAAAGGCGGCAGCAAGGAAGCAACAGAGGCAGCCAGAGAAGCACTTGTAATGTGATCCTGAATGGAGCGGAGGGGAGAGCTTTTAGGCAGAGTGCTGGCTGAAGAGAGGCTTGAATCTGTGAGCAAAGAAACTCTCTCTTGTTTGATTCCTTTTGTGTTGAGGGGAATAGGACTTTGTACATTAGCAGGACTAGAACAAAGAAATGCCTGACTCCGTTATCAATTTCTCATCCTCCTGGAAACAACCCTCAAGACCTGAATATTGGCTAACTGCTGAGGTCAGAAGGGGAAACAGCATCCTTTAAACCAAGTTTTGGCCAACAAGAAAGTTATTACAGTGTGTAAACTATTTTGGGGAAGTTCTATGGCTTGTGCTATACAGGAGGTCAGACTAGATGATCAAAATGTTCTTGTCTGGCCTTTAAATCATATGAATGTATGTATAAAGCAGTGGCGGGGCATCTCCATATTCAAGTTGTAACTGACCTCCATTAACAGGGAGCTATTTTTGCCTCCTTATAGCTTTAAGCTGGAAAATAGGATGGGCCTCAAACTTGCTATATTTACTCTCAAGGTTATAGGGAATGTTCCTGCAAAGTTTGAAGAAAAAGAGTATGACAGTTTGAGTCAGGGATTTTTAAAATGACCCTGTTTTGAACTGTTGGCTTTATCTGTATTTTGGGGCAGGGACTGTCACGGTGTATATAGTGCCTAGCAGAATGGGACAATAACCTGTCTGAGGACTTCCAGGTACTATCACAGTATAAATATTATTAATGTTTCCTTATACTCCTCCATCATCCTGTCTGTATTCATCTGTTGTTGTTAGAGTGTAAGTCCTTTGGAGGCAGGGACCATCTTTTTGTTCTGTGTTTGTCCAGCCCCAAGCTCAATGGGACCTTAGTCCATGAGTAGGGCTCCTAGGTGCTATGATAATAGAAATAATAAAAAGGATAATCATTTGCACACTTTGAGCACCCTGACCCTCTCTACCTTCAACAGTTTAGAGACAGACTTAAGCTGAAATTAAAATGGGTTGCAAAATGGGAGGAAACATCATATGAAAAATTGTACAGACGTTTTTTTTTTACACCACTTGTCTCTGAAATGTTAAACTTTTCAGTTTCCCAACCAGCTGTAGCTGAAATATGATGTAAAGCACATAATCTTCAGCAGATTTTCCCCTCATTTGGGAAATGATTTGGCTTGCCTGCCTTTTTGACTCTGCACACACATCTTTCCCCATGATGACATTACATACTGTGTTTATTAAAGTTCAGACATAAGATGTCACAGCGGATCAGCTGTCCCCACAACGCTGTTGCTACCCTTGTGGTTTGCAGTGGGCAGTTTCTTTGCAGAATATTTAATTGAGAGAAATCTCTCAGTATAAAGAGTCTGGGGCCTGGATAGGTAGTTCTGATTAGTATCTGAGAGTCCCCTGAAATCCAATCAGTCCCAAAATGTTGCCATTTGGAGGTCCAAACCTACAAAGGGTTATGCATCCATTAATATGGTTACTCCCATGCAGGGTCCTAGTGACCTCCCCGACCCCCCATGAGTAAACAGTTCCTTCCACAGGTGTAACCCTTTGTAGATTTGAGGCATGGGGCAGTTTCCTGTCAGTGTGAAAGGGCCCACTCATCTCACATGGGCACCCCTGCCAGCTGGGTGTGTCGCTGCACCTGCACTCCCTCTGCATTACTGCATGCAGTTAACCTTCTCAGGCAGGTTTTTCAGTGACTCAGCCCTCTGTATGTGAAACAAACACAAAACAGACCCCTTTCTGGAGTAAATGGTCCAATAGGGCCTATCACAGTACCTTGCTGGCAGTGCTTTCACCTACAGAATGTCCTTAGGCTGAGGTTCTCAATCAGTCCAACAGGACCTATCACAGTATCCTGGTTATTGCCCCTCCTGGGCTAGCTTTCAAAGTGTCTCTTAGCCTCTCGTGGGCTTGCTCAAGTATTGTTCCCTGCTGTGTTATGCAACAGTGCCCTCAGGGTTTCCTCCACAGAGACTCTTCGCCTGGTACCCCAGCTGGGACACTATTTATAGGTCAGTCCCCTTCCAGAGGTAACAATGTTCAACAATTACTGACCATCTTCCAGGTTGTCAGCCTGTCTCCAGGCTACTCCCTTGCTCAGGATTTTAGCCACTTCAACTGTACTGATTGTGGGCGGGCCTGAGTCCCCCCCACTTCAGGTCCCAACCCAGAAATCCTTAAGTAGCAGCCCCTTGCTGCTTCTCTTTAACTATTTGCTACTGTGTTTTGATGGGCCACTTCCCCAGTACCTTCTTTACAGCCTGACTCCAGCCAATACCAATCTATCCAGCCCTACAGCCAGCCAGAAGCACCATCCTTATTCCTCCAGCCAATAACTGAACTCCTTTGTCCAGCAGCCTCTTTTTATATGAACCTGCTTGTCACTGATTGGCTGCTTCCCTGTAGCCTCTCTAGGCAGCTTGGAGGATTCACCTCTATTGCTCTTTCCTAGGACAGGGTGTGGTAAGACCTCAAGGCCTTCAGTAAGGCCTCAGGGCCGGGTACAGGCAAATATATCAAAATTTTGAAGTCAGCTGATGATGATCTTACACTGCAAGATCACTTAATAAGTATACATCCACCCCAGCACCATCGTTTGGGTTGGGGTGCTGTGGTTTAGGGGTATATCTACACTGCAGCTGGAGGGATAATTTCTAGCTTAGGTAGCTATACAGGCACTAGCTCTGATTGAGCTAGTGTCCTAAGAAAAGCAGTGTAGGCGTATGGCACTTGCAGCAGCACAGGCTAGCTGACTGAGTACATACCTAGGGTCTTAGATGGGATTGTACTCAGGTAGCTAGCCTGTGCCACCATTCCTGATATTTTTAGTCCACTATCTTGATCAAAGCTAGTGTGTGTATAGCTACCCAAACTCAAAAGTAGTGTAGACGTACCCTCAGATATGTTCTCACCATTCCAGCAGAGGGCACGAGCTCTTGATTGTCCTCTGCCCCTTTATGTGTTTGCCTACAGACTGATGGTTAAGTGCTAGCAGAAGAGTGGTTGCTAGCCACTTTGGTTGCAGACCTCTGCATTGAGCTGATTGATTCTTACCCTAGGATTGCTCACCCATATGAGACTTTCTGCATTTCTTTTACAAGATGGTGGAAGGAAGAAGGCAGCCCATATCAAAGCTGAGAACGCTGCGTGACTAACCAAGGCTACAGCTTAAGTAAGTGAAACTTCTGCTTTTATTAGTGAAACCTTCCCAGTCACTGTGTAACTCTGTTAGGTAGATGGGAGAGGTTCTTCTCTAGGGAAAAAGATCATTTAATTAAATGGAAACTCTGCAGATTGTTGCATGGAAATCTATAGCTAGTCTTCAGAAGGCTGCTGAGATGCAGGGGATCCAATTAAAAACTGTATAGGCAGCTGTCAAAACAATGATTATAGATAAATTCTGACTCCAGAGGAAAACTGAGAAGTTTGAAATTGCATTCAAGTACTAATTATATAAGAGTCTTGAGAATTCCTAAACTGGTTGGAGAAGCTCCTCAGAACATATATCCAAATTACTTAGTGGAAGTCTTAATATTCACAGATGGACATTTTATCCCTTGTTAGTGAAGGCATATTTTTTGCTTGACAAGTGGAAAGTGTTGCCACCTGTGAAATGATTATATGGGGTTGTTAAGTGGACTCTTAGTCTGTGACTGAGATTTTTAGAAATTCTGGCTTCAGGCCAGCTCTCAAGAGGAATACTCTTAATGTTTGTTTTTTCCTGTGACCGAGATTGGATCCTTAGATTATTTTGACAGTGCCACAACAAATTGTTTTATGGGGGAGAAGTGCTCATGTTTCCTCGATCTCTGGAGCCACTGAACCAGAAGACTGTGATTCTCGTTATGTGAACAAGATGTTCTTGATGTTGATACTGTGTTTTCTCCCATGTATGCTTCCATCTGTTGGGTACATGAATGCTTCGATTTTATTTATTTTTTTAGCATGGATAAATTGGCCTTCTCCTTTAAAAGGAGAGCTAATCTAATGCAGCTTGAGACTGCATCAGTCATTACTATTACAGATTTGGATCAAATTCCTGAGCTTAGTTTAGATAATATAGAACTAGAGCTGAATTAGTTAGTTGTTTTTTGAGATGTACTTCGAGAATGGAGGATTTGTTTCTTGAACCTTTGTGCAGATGATATACGTGTATCGCAGAAAGAACTCAGGGTGGTTGTTGCTGTTAGGAGAGATGTTGGCTCGGATCCTCAGCTGGAGTAAATGAGTGCCCCTTTATTGAATTTAATGGAACTATGTCCATTTACATCAGCTGAGGATCTGGGCCATCATTCAACCTGAATGAGGCTGGAAATAGGAACTTGTTTGTTATAGGCCTGTTTTGGTTTGGTTTTTTGTTCTGACTTTTCATGTGTCCTTTCCACTTTCCTGATCTGAAGACTCTATAATTTCTTTTAACTGTCAACTATTGATATATTTCCGGCAACACCTACTCTTCACTATAAAATCTTAGACTGATGATTATGTGTACGTGCCATACAGCCTTTGTAAGATATTATTGTCCCAATACTCCAGACAACGCACACAGAATATCACTGAACTACTCTCTGACATGTCAAATATTGTAAAGCCGAATGTTCAAAAACAAAAGAGGGATTGTGGGTGCTTATAATATTTAGCACTTACATGTGGTTAAGGGCTGTTTCACAGGATAATACATACAGGCTACCTGGTTGCAGAATTCAGGATGGAAAGGTACTAGTAGGGCAGTAGGAACAAAAATGTAACCAGAGCTCGAGATCAGAGCGGGCTGCAACACAGCCTAGGTAAGAGCTATGACTGACTTGTGAGTCCTGTGTTTGGGTTTCAGTATTGAATCCCGCAGTACTTTTCATGCAACAGCTTTCTTGGGGCTTCTCCTCACCTTTTTTTTCTCTCTATCAATGTCCTTTAGGCTCAGTCCTTGTCCCTCTCCTCCTTTCCCATGGCTGACTACATCCTCTCTAATGGCTTTCCTTTCCATCTCTGTGCTGACTACCCCACTCTCCTTGTTCAGTCACACATCTGCAACTTTCTCTCAATTCTGCCTGGGTGTCCACTCACCAACTCAAACTTAATACAATATCTATCATATTGGGGGAGGCCTGAAGGGGCTACCACTGTATAAATGATTAATAATAATGTGATAAAACTGCAATTCCTCCCTCTAATACCTTTCCTTTGCTATCGCTGATAATTCCAGCATAGTTGGATTGTAAACTCTTCAGGGCACAGGCCAACTTTTGTTACATGTGTGCACAGCACCGAGCACAATGAGGCTCTGATCCCTAACTGGGACCCCTAAGTGGTAGTGCAAAAAAAGCAGAAATAATACCACCCCCATCCTCCCAGTTAATCTGGCACAAAACCTTGGAGTCATTTTTGGCTCCTTTTTTCTTTTTCTTCTCTCCCACACTTTTATTCAATCCTCTGTAATATCTCGAAAATCCATCCCTTCTTTTCCATCCCAACAGCTAAATTGTGACCCATGCATTAGTACATTCAGCCTCAACTACTGCAACCTTTAATGATCTGGAGAATGGCGTGGATTGCACTCTCAGCAAGTTTGCAGATGACACTAAACTGAGAGGAGTGGTAGATATGCTGGAGGGTAGGGATAAGATACAGAGGGACCTAGACAAATGAGAGGATTGGGCCAAAAGAAACCTGATGAGGTTCAACAAGGACAAGTGCAGAGTTCTGCACTTAGGATGGAAGAATCCCATGCACTGTTACAGACTAGGGACCAAATGGCTAGGAAGCAGTTCTGCCGAAAAGGACCTAGGGGTTACAGTGGACGAGAAGCTGGATATGAGTCAACACTGTGCCCTTGTTGCCAAGAAGGTTAACAGCATTTGGGGCTGTATAAGTAGGGATATTGCCAGCAGATCGAGGGACGTGATCATTCCCCTCTATTTGACATTGGTGAGGCCTCATCTGGAGTACTGTGTCCAGTTTTGGGCCCCACACTACAAGAAGGATGTGGAAAAATTGGAAAGAGTCCAGCGGAGGGCAACAAAAATGATTAGGGGGCTGGAGCACATGACTTATGAGGAGAGGCTGAGGGAACTGGGATTGTTTAGTCTGCAGAAGAGAAGAATGAGGGGGGATTTGATAGCTGCTTTCAACTACCTGAAAGGGGGTTCCAAAGAGGATGGTTCTAGACTGTTCTCAGTGGTACCTGATGACAGAACAAGGAGTAATGGTCTCAAGTTGCAGTTGGGGAGGTTTAGGTTGGATATTAGGAAAAACTTTTTCACTAGGAGGGTGGTGAAGCACTGGAATGTGTTACCTAGGGAGGTGGTGGAATCTCCTTCCTTAGAGGTTTTTAAGGTCAGGCTTGACAAAGCCCTGGCTGGGATGATTTAGTTGGGAATTGGTCCTGCTTTGAGCAGGGGGTTGGACTAGATGACCTCCTGACCCCCTTCCAACCCTGATATTCTATGAACCTCCCCCTCTTTTTTGGCTTCCATGATTCTCACATCAATCCCCTCAATGTGAGGTAGTTAAAACTTTCTTCCTTACTTGCTGAGCTGACCATTTTCATCCCTTCTCTAAATAACTATGTTGCCTTCCACTCTCCTACATCAAATTCAAACTCCTCAGCCTCACCTAGGGTGACCAGATGTCCCGATTTTATAGGGACAGTCCCGATATTCAGGGCTTTGTATTATATGGGTGCCTATTACCCCACATCCCCTGCCCCAATTTTTTTACACTTGCTATCTGGTCACCCTAGCCCAGGGGTGAAAGTAAGCCGGTCCGGCATACCGGCAAGAGCCAGTATGCCGTGCCAGACTGCATCTGCTTCTGCAGGCCGGGATTAAAAGGGCTCTGGGCTCCCCGCAGCGGCGGGGAGCTCCAAGCCCTTTAAATCCCGCCCGCAGCTCCGGCGGCCGGGCTGGAGCTCCCCTCAGCCTTTTAAATCCCAGCTGGAGCTGCAGCTCCGTGGCGGCCGGAGTCCCAGGCCCTTTAATTTGCCCGTGAGCCCCAGGGGCTCCCAGCCACCTCTGCAGCTGGGTTGATTTAAAGGTTGATTTAAAGGCCCTGGGGCTCCCAGCCACAGCGGGTGCCCCAGGGCCTTTAAATCTTGAGAGGCCCTGCCTCTTCCGGTTGAGGCCATGCCTTTTCCGGATGAGAGTACCGGAAAATCCTGTAAGTTACTTTCACCCCTGCCCTAGCCTCACCTTCATATTCTGCACAACTCTGGTTCCACCTATGTCTTGTTCCTCGAAGCCCCCTCCTCCTTGGTTCATGCCCTGAGCTCTGCCACCTCAATCCACTTTGTCATGCCTCGGGTTTTCGTCTCCTACAAACAATTCTACCTTTTTCTTGTGCCTCCTCCTTCCTGATCCTGTCCCCCACACAACTTGACTCTCTGCCTTCAAATCCCTCCTCAAGCTTCATTTTTTTGTTAGCTTTTCTGGCAAAACTCACTGACATTATCAACAGTAGAGTTGCTTTTCATTTTTCTATCATTTATGCCTAGCACCTGCCATTCTAAAATCTGATCTTTGTAGCGAATTCTCCTTGGCTTTTGACAAATGCCTGAAATAAGAATAAAACTTTGGGTCAAAACAAAATGTTTCCTTTTGATATTGCTGACGTTTTCATTTTTCAGTTCAGTCAAAACTTGAAGTTTTGGGCAGCTAAATTATTTGCTAATAATAATAATTAATAATCACCCAACACTGTCCCTAATCACAAGTGTGTGTCCCAGTGCTGGCACGTCTTCTGGGGTCCTCCTCCTCCTCAATCAGCCTGACAGTGAATTCAGACATGCTCTCTATACTGGGCTCTGATTCCCTGACACTGTCTCCCTCTTATTCAGTCATCCAGGCTTTAACCTGCAACGTAACCTGGGCTGCTCAAACCTATGTTTTGTTATTGAAATAGGGGTGGTGTGTGTGTGCATAGTACAGAATAGCTTTGAGCTGTCCCATAGAGAAGAGAATGTAGATATAAGATAGTCAGGGGAAAAGGTTTCTGGCTTCAGACTGATAGATAAGGGAGAATATTAGGTAAAGAGGCTCGGTCTGTGTTGAAATAAAATACTATTTTAGATTGGTGATGCTTTCCTGGACCCCTAACAAGACAGAAATACCTATAATTTAAGCTCTGGTTACAACTTCAGGGTACGTCTACACTGCAGTTTTATAGCCCTACAGCCCGAGCCCCATAACCCTGAGACACACTGACACAGGCTAGCTGCAGTGTAGACATACCTCAGAGATCTTATTCTAGTGAACTAGTGCAGACCCTGATGAAATGCCTTTTTCTGTTTAGTCACAAATTTTATTACAAATTACATATATTTGGAACAACCGATAGAAAAGAAAGTACATAATCTATTTACAATCGCTACACATTTACAGATAATATATACAGATGGTGAATTTAGTAAAATATATGAGCAGACAATAGAAAATATAGAAAATATCAGTATGAAACTGTACATGGCTTATTCTCATGCCCTTTAGTGTGGTTGTATTTTATTGTAGCAATAAATACAGTTCTATATTTACACATTTTTTTAAAAAAGCAAATGAATTTTAACAATTTCAAGTTAAAATATCTGATCAAAATATTTCAAAAATCGCTTATAAAAATAAAAGACCCATAGTAGCCTTTTGTTTTGGACTTTCTGCAAGCTATGAAAGTTCTGATAAAAGTAACTTTCTTTAACTAGTCTTTAGAATTATAACATTATTTTGCTTCTCAAACCATTTTACAAACTTTTTAAATATAGCAAGCCAAGGAGAAATTTCACTGACATTAAACAGTGCAGCACAGATGGACCCCAGTGAAAATAAAGCTAAATAAACATGATAATAAGTATTGTGCAGTGGTTGACTGATACTCTGTTTAATCCAAAGTGATTTCAGGAATCATTCTGCAGCTGTATACTGTGCTGCTTCAAAAGCCACAAGAGATAGAGGATTAAGATAACCATGCAGCCAGCTTTACCAGACATAATTTCTGCATTTGTTCATTTTTTTCCAGAATGCACATGTCAGCCAAAGTCAACTGATGCCATCTTTAACTTCAAAACTAAAAAATATTTTTTCTCCATTCACACTGGCATTTCTAGGTATGTCCACAGCTCGCAACAGATTTTCATCATGAAAATCCATCCTTTGGGTGCCAGGAAGGTACATATGTAACATGAAAATCAGAGACCATCTGTAATTGACCATCTTAATTATTTGGGCTCATCTAAGTTAGGTAATGTTGTCCACATGCAGTTTTATCCACCTGGAGAGCAGAGTGGCCTTTAAACTAAGAAGCAGGTACTGGACCATTAAACATTGTTGCTCAGGGAACATTAGAAAAAAACCCAACAAAATCTGGATCCATGCATAGTAATGTCTTATTTGATCTGCTCATGAAAGGAAAGGTGACATCTATGAGAAAATGAGATTGAAAGAACTCCCAAATATAGTTTAGTCAAGGTAAGTGCTAGTCTCAGACGGAAACAATGGGAGCCCATTGCCTGGGACTCTTTAAAGTAGAGAGGGCAAATATCAGGGGGCTTTCCTCTCTAATTGTGATGGTTCTGAGATACACAACTTCATAGGCCTTGATTCAGCAAGGGATTCATAGATTCAGAGAATTTAAGACCAGAAGGGACCATTGTGGTCATCTAGTCTAGCCTCCTCTGTAGTACAGGCCACAAAACCTCCTGAATTAATTCCTGCTTCAAGTCCAATAATTGTAATTGAACTCAACCATCTCTTGTAGCAAATCATCCAATTATGATTTAAGGATTTCCATTGCTGGAGAATCCACCACAACCCTTGGTAAATTTTCAACACCCTTTTTGAACTGGACACAGTATTCCAGTATTGGTCACATCAGTGCCAAATACAGAGGTAAGATAACCTCTCCACTCCTACTTGATCCTCCCTTATTTATATATCCAAGGATTGCATTAGCCCTTTTGGCCACAGATATTTTTTATGGTTCTAGTTTCATAATCAAAATGTTGTGTAGTACCAAGTCAAATGCCTTACAAGAGTAAGTATATTACATCAACACTATTATCTTTATCAACCAAACTTGCAAACTCATCAAAAATAGTATCAAATTACTTTGACAAGATCTATTTTCCATAAACTTTGTTGGACTTCAATGGGATTGCTCATGTGCTTTAAGTCAGGCACATGCTTAAATACCTTGCTGGATCAAAGCCATAGACAGGCACTTTTAAAAAATAATCATAGCATTAAAAAAGCACGGAGGTAACTTGACCAACCCCATCTGGGGAGCAACCTGTTCCTAACATTTTAAATTCTGTACTTCAACAAGCTCAATTAATTAAAACAATGGCAATGCCTCCAAGAAAATTCACCTCTTCAATATACTATTTTTGCTCTTGACTGTCAGATGCCTTTTCTGACTGGCATCTCTCTAAGAGAACAACCGAACCAACTGTATACATGCCTGCAGCTTTCAGGCTTCCTCTTCATCCCAAACAAGATTGGTTTTGAGATTTCCTAAAAGGCTGACAGGATTCATGTGTTGGGATTTCAGCCTGCTGCTTGTTTTCTTTGTTATTAGCTGGTTTGTTTAGATGCGTGTAACAGTAATCAAGAGCACCTTTGACCCCACTCCCCAGCACGTGTACACACACCCACTCTTACATTTCGGCTTGAAAAATGTGTAAACATACATACATTTGTTTTTGCCCCTGAAACTAGTGACATGGAACAAATGCTACTGATGAAAGATTACAGCTTTCTGTCATTTGATAAGATGATGGCATTAGTGAGTTGCTGGTAGGCACATCATACGATATGCTGGCACTTGCAAAGGTTACCAGGGCTTGTGTTGAGTCACAGGACTGTTTCTCTACATCGTCTGAATTAACAGAGATCAGACTTGTATGTTTTGATCTGCTCCATAACAAAGTTTGCTTTCTGAGACTTCCCAGATCTTCCTTAAAATGTGGATTGAAAAGGATATAAAGAAGTGGGTTTAGACATGCGGGCAGTGGGACAATCACTAGGAGTATTGATTTAATCACTTCTGGGCTAATAAAAGTGAGGTTTAGTAAGGAGGAAAAAGATAAGAAGGCCACAGGGCAATAGAGAATGCAATTAGTAAAAAGTAACAATGCTATGTGCTTGATCATAGAACAGTCCCAAATATTGTCTAGTTCTCCCTTCTCCAAACTACAGTACAGTTTTGTATAGGCAACAGTCATCACCAGAAAGCAAAGAGAGTTTAATAAGACCAATGCTACCATGAAGCCCATAGAGCTGGGTTCCCCAAATGGCAAAGGTAAACAGAGCGGAGACACCCCATATTTGCTCTCACTGAGAAGTGGTACCACTGCAATTATCAAGGCCAACATAAAGCAAAAGAAAATGGCTATTTTCACACTAGCAAGAGAGGATTTTGTTTCAAACTTTGTAGCATACTTTACAGAGAACCCACGTTCGAGTGCTGCCAGGGTAAGGAGGAAAATGGAAGTCTCTGAAGCAAAAATGGACAGAAGGCCAGTGACTTGGCAACCAACTCCGCTTTCCCACCAAGCACCATATTGAGCAAAGCTGCCAAAGGTTAATGCGTCTATGCTGGCCAATACACCACTGGACAGACCCATTAGCATGTTTACAATGGCTATCAGTCCAATTAAAAGTTTTATAGAGGAAATATACAATGGAGATCTGAAGACTGTTGCAGTTAACAGTGCATTGCAAATAAATGCCAAACCCACTATGGTCCACACTCCAATTCTGATTAGCCAACTACCAAACAGATGGTCACATGGTTTGAAGGGACCTGCAAGGACAAGAGAAATGGGAAGAGGAAATACGTGAGAGTGAACGATTAATTTGCAACATTTGAAACCCTGCCTAATTTTCATGTCTCTTCTCACCACAGGGAGAAAGAGTATTCACCTTCTCCAGCACCCACTGCTACGCAGTGGCTTCCAACCTTCTTTTGTTGGTGCTTCCCAAAAAGACTGGAGGATGGGCATTTCCTGTCTCCTCTGTCCATCATGACCCAGAACACTCCGTCCCTTTTTAATGTCCATTCTCAATCTCTCTCTCCCCTGTCTGTTTTCTTGGTGTATTTTTTTTCTGTTCAGGTTTCTTTCCCCCCCACTTCATTTCCTCATGCGAAGAGGAGGCTTCCTGCTGTCTGGGGTGGGAGCTGTGGTATTGACTAGGGATCTGTGGGTTTAGGCTGCATGTGCTCTCCCCGTGAGCTGGGTGTTCTGAGAGTAGCTAGGCTCTGAGAGAAGATAAGCCTGGGGTGCTACCTGGGCCTCCCAATATGTAGAGGTAACCTGTGTCCATACATTGGGTGCTGGCACTGGAGCAGGGAGAGACATTCCAGGAGATACCTGCTGTTTTCCTTGCAGCAAAGGAAGCATTTAGTGGAAGTGTCATCATATAGTTTTTTTCTGTCTCCACTTCTCCCATCTACAACACCTCAGGTTGGGAAACACTGTTCTAGAGAGGCAATGCTAATATTGGGGAATCATTTGGTAGAGAATGTCTATTCAGGGCAATATAAGTGATATTTGCCTCTGACCTAGACATTAGACCAAATTGCACTATGACAGTAGTTTAAAACTGAAGTAACTCACTGGCTTCAATGGAATTATTCTAGATTTACACTAGATTGCCTAAGCACAGAATCTGGTCTATCATCATCTTTTTCTTGATGAACACAAAGACCAATGACTTGAGATCACAGATCTGTTATACCAAAAGGAGGGATAAGACCTATCTGAGGATACAGAGAGAAACTCTTGGTTTAGCAGTCACAGGAGCCAATGCATAATAGAGATACACTGTTATTGTAGTTAACAAACAGTTTCATGGGCTTCAATCTTATATTGTGGGCTAATAATTTTGTCCCACCAAAATTATTGCAAAATATGGTGCAATTTTATTGAAATAGATCTGAAGTTAATTCTAGGGACAGTTTAGCAGTTCTTCGTTTCAGACATCAAGGGAAACTTTGTCAGGTCTCCTATTTGCCTGGCAGTCCCATACCTGGAGAGGGTGTGCATTGCACCGAATGATGAGCTTTCAAATCTTCTTCAAAGTCAAGCAGAAAATCCTCAAAGTCACGTTCATCTGTGGGAGAAAATTCCTGAGACTTTAGACTGAGACTAAGTTCCTTAGTGAATATAGGGAAATGGCTGTGATAAGTTACTTTTAAGGCAGGGGTAGGCAACCTATCGCACGTGTGCCAAAGGCGGCACGCGAGCTGATTTTCAGTGGCACTCACACTGCCTGGGTCCTGGCCACCAGTCTGGAGGGCTCTGCATTTTAATTTAAACAAATTAAACAAACCGTCCTGGCCCGCCAGCGGATTTCCCTGACGGGCCGCATGCCAAAGGTTGCCGATTCCTGATCTAACCACTCCAGCCTCTAGAGGTCAGAATCTCTCCTTGGCACCTAGGTAGTGCTAGGAGAAGCCACAGGCTTTCGTGCCATGTAGCTCACCACATTTTATAATCCTAATGGGCTATGTGTCTTCTATCCCACTCTAGGGTTGCCAGGTGTCCAGTTTTTGACCAGAACGCCCGGTCGAAAAGGGGCTCTGGTGGCTCTGGTCAGCATCACTGACCGGGCCATTAAAAGTCTGGTCAGCGGGGCTGGCATGTAGGGATATTAAAGAAGGTACTAACAGTGATTCCCCCAAGTGACAGTGACCCCCTCATAATTTGTCCCCCACACTTTAAAATCCAACAGTTTCACCAAGTACAAAAATCTCTTGGGTCTTCTGTTAAAACTTGTAAGCTACTGTCTGTAGAAACCATTGATTATATCTATCCTGTGAAAGATACTTTGTTACTATGTAAAACTTACAAACAAGTTAATTGACTTTGTTCTTGAAGTAATTAATACAATGTAAACAAACACTATAAGCCGTTAAGTGACTTTCACTTCATTCAACGGCTCCTAGGACAGACCCCCACCCTCTGTGATTAAAGGGCCGGGAGTCTCAAATGAATTAGCACACACCCCGAAAGTGGTGGAGACAGTAAATTAAAATATGGTTAAGATATGGAATGTATGCTGATGAATGCTTGATATACATGAATGGTTAGGGAGGTGCCAGCCTGGAAAGGGAGTATCCATCGGCCGAAGAATGTGTAAAGTGGACCACCAAAACCCCCGGAGGGTAAACTGGGATCCACCCCATCACCTGGAAGGATGAGAAACACAAACTTTGGACAGTGTGGAGCCACCAGGAATGTGCCCAGGAATGTGCCATCCGCTGATTGAGTCAGCAACAGCAGGATGAAACAGCTCCCATAGACTAACATAGGAATTAATTCCTATAAGAATGGACTCTCAAGACTGAGGATTTTGAGCCTCTGGTTCTGCTGCCAACCTCCAGGAGCATCAGGTGCACCTGACACAGACTCGGCTCCATCCTCATGACCAAGATACCTGGCCAGTAACTTGGCATGAGCAACTTCTAGGCTGGTAACTATAACACCTATACAGAACTTAAATGAATGATTGTGTGAATGAATCTCTCTCTCTCTAGATATGTGTGTGTGTCTAAGGAATAAGTAGTGATAGGAATAAGTAGTCAAAACAACGTTGTTTACTTTTATCTTTTGCTTTATCATTATATTTACAATAAATGTGGCATCTTTGCCTTATCCCTCTTAATAAGATCCTGCTAGATTTTATTCTATTGGTATAACAGGCAAGCTCCCTACCTGGCTCCGCGCGGCTCCCAGAAGCGGTCGGCATATCCCCCCTCCCTCTCTTAGGTGCAGGGGTGGCCAGAGGGGCTCTGCGTGCTGCCCCTGCCCCAAGTGCCAACTCTACAGCTCCCATTGGCCATGAACCATGGCCAATGGAGCTGTGGGGGTGGTGCTTGTGGATGGAGGCCGTGCCTCCGCCTAGGAGCCAGAGGGACATGTTGCAGCTTCCGGGAGCTACCTGAGGTAAGTGCCGCCTGGAGACTGCACCCCCTCCCAAACCCCTTGCCCTAGCCTTGAGCCCCCTCCTGCACCCAAAATCCCTCCCAGACCCTGCCCCCCTCTCTTACCCTAACCACCTGCCCTAGCTCCGAGCCCCCTTCTGCACCTGAAACCCCTCATCCCACACCCCCATCCAGAGCCCACACCCCAATCCCCTGTCCCAGCTCAGCCTCCCAGAACCCGCACCCTGACTCCCCTCCCATGCCCCAACCCTCAGCCCCAGCCCTGAGCCCCCTCCTGCACCCCAAATCCCGCATTCCCAGCCCCAGCCCAGAGCCTGCACCCCAAGCTGGAGCCCTCACCCCCTCACACACATCCCAACCCCTTTCCCCAGCCAGGAGCCCCCTCCCCCTCCCACACCCTGAACCCTCATTTCTGGCCTCACCGCCTACCCCGCACCCCCAGCCCAGACAGCAGACCTCTTCCCACATCCCATCCCCATGCCTCAGCCCGGAGCCCCCTCCCACAATCCAAACCCCTCAGCTCCCCCGTTTCCTGTACCTCAAACCCCCTCATCCATGGCCCCACCCCAGAGCTTGCACCCACAGCTAGAACCCACACCTCCTCCCGCATCCCAACCCCCTGCCCGGACCCCCCTCCCGCACCCTGAACCCCTCATTTCTGGCCCCACCCAGGAGCCCACACCCCCAGCTGGAGCCCTCAGCTCCTCCCACACCCCAAACCCTTGCCCCAGCCCAGTGAAAATGAGGGAGTGAGTGAGGGTGGGGGAGAGCGAGCGACAGAGGGAGGGGGGATGGAGTGAGCAGGGGAGGGGCTTCAGAGAAGGGGCGGGGCAGGAGCCGGGGCAAGGGCGTTCGGTTTTGTGCGATTAGAAAGTTGGCAATGGCAACCCTATCCCACTCCCAAGCATGTACTGCTGCTATGAACAGCGCTTGGTAGCCCAGAACACATGTTGCTACTTTTAAGGCCACCAGCAACTTGTGACAGTCCAGCTCTGAACCATCTTGCTTTGCAAATGCAGGATATCTATTGTGTAGGATGACAGGCCAGCACCATGTCACCCCCTCTGAATTAAGAGGATGATTTTTGCCTCCGGTGTGAGGATCCATCTTGACAGTGTCTCTTTAAAACAGGGGTCGGCAACCTCTGGCACGCGGCTCGCCAGGGTAAGCACCCTGGCGGGCCGGGCCAGTTTGTTTACCTGCTGCGTCTGCAGGTTCGGCCGATTGCGGCTCCCACTGGCTGCGGTTCACCGTCCCAGGCCAATGGGGGGAGGGAGGGAAGCGGCGCGGGCCAAGGGATGTGCTGGCTGCGGCTTCCCGCTGCCCCCATTGGCCTGGGATGGTGAACCGCGACCAGTGGGAGCCATGATCGTCCGAACCTGCCGTCGTGGCAAGTAAACAAACTGGCCCAGCCCGCCAGGGTGCTCACCCTGGCGAGCTGCGTGCCAGAGGTTGCTGACTCCTGCTTTAAAAGGATATTATAAATACATTCTTGTTTAAACTTTGAGAGCTACATCTCACTACCATAAAATTTAATGGCAAAATTCCTATTGATTTAAGGGAGGTGTCCTGGGACCTAAAGTAGGTTCCAAAGCCAAAGAGTGACATTAAACTAATTACCTTGAATGTGTAACATTCCAGAATCTTTCTTATGGAAATCATCAGCACTGCTGTTCTCATCTTTGTTCCACTGGTTGGAGATTTTGTAGTGGCTTTCACAAGTTCCAAATGCGCAGCACTGGTAAGCATAAGGCATTTCTATGACCCTGCATGTTAACAAACAAAATATGCAGTTACACTGGTTACAGTACTTCACTTAACGTATTATACCTCATCGCTAATGTTAATATTGAGAAAAATGAACTCAATTAAATAACTGTAACTGAAAGGGAAAATAGCCACACATTTAAAACAAAAACCTTGTTAATGCAGAGTTTGGGATGCATAGTTTAAATTACAAAAAATTAGAAAATGCAAATGGTTCCAAGACCAATTTTAATTCAGACACATTGCACACATCCTATATATTTTGTTATGGAGATTTACAACATATTCAGTAATATATTAAGCTGTAGATTTAATAAAGCAGGAACAGACGTGCAATGCAGTTGAATGAATGTTGCTGTCAGAACCATATTTTAATGTCCTGACTTTTAGTGATTTTAACTGTTTTAACTCACTGAGTTTTCTCCATGTAGTTTTCTTAGTTTTTTCTTTTAGAGAGAGAGATCCAAATACCCTAACTGAATCCTACCTGCATAACAGGCAAAACCCATATCTCAGTGCACAACCCCCACAAATTTGGGGGAAGTTAAGAGACTGAATTTTGGATCCAGATTAAAATTTCTCCCATTTCCACTGTAAAATAGCTGAAGGGGGTTCATCTCTGGGCGGAGACCAGGAATGAAGAATTCTAAACTGAATGGTTAATGATTTGGAAAGTTAAGAACATGTGAAAATAGATTGTTACAATGGAAACTGTTTTGCTACCTTAATTATCATGCACACATCTGCACACTATTAAGGGGCACTGCCATCCATAACACCTTTCAGTGCACTGGTATTCCTGACACTTAACCAGGTTTTAGTCAATGGGTTTTTCATTCTTTTTACTGTTATACAAATTCCAGGTCTCTTGTACATTTTGAATTCTATTTTGTTTGGACATTCTAGGGCAAATTCTGAAAGGGGTTGAGAAAAACTGTAGGGGCTTATACTGTATGGCCCACAAGTAGATGGATTATCTCTGCTAATTACACTGTTACCTCTGATAAATAAATATTTGATCCAACTCAGTTTCCAGTTGTAACTGTTAATTAACGCCTAACAATTAATAACTAAAACCAATAAAAACGTATCACTAAAATTACTCTAAACATAACATAAATGGAAATAAAATGGGTTCATATCAAATTATCAGGTAAATCTTCTTATCAGATTAATCAAACAACTCAATAGAGCAAACAATTCCTATATAAACTCTAAATAGCAATCTGGGGAGGTGGCCATTTACAAAGCGATCAGCCCAAATCATAGGGCCTTATGCCAATCAGAGCTAAACTTGCACTCTAGCCAAAGGCTTGGCAAAAAGGGGGAACAAACCAAACCCCAAGCTAAAGCTAATATTTAAATTACAATTTAAATGCCAACTAATGAGCTACTTGTTCAGATTTCCGTGGTGAGGTGGAAGCAATAGCAATCCTTAAGTCTGTCCCCAATATAAATATTTGCATAAGATATTTTAAAATACTCCAATAAAGTTCAGGATAATAAAGTTTTAATTGAGAACTTTATGTGAAGATAATGATTTCCTACGACTTAAACATAAAATCCCAACCCCATGAAATTTCCAAGTATGTGATCTTTTAAAAAGAGTGAGATTATCCAGCTAAGGTTGTCATTAAATGTTTGAGAAATGACTTCCTTAGGTGCTGTCCTCAACTAACCTCTGTGGGTTTGAACCACAGATACTTCTGCGTGGGCTCATGCATGGGTGCCTGCACACACCCACGCTCTTTCGCTCACTAGCAATCAGTCACCTAGTGGAGTTAAAAAGAAGATGCAAGACTACTGAGTCAGCCCAGAAGTGTCCCTCTGCTGACAAAAAATAGATACGTACAATAACAAGTCCATCCTTTTGCAAGATGGCTGTTGTGATTCTTGTGGCTTCGTGCAGCTTTGGAAGAGGTTGAGCCTGCTACGGAAAGGATCAGCAGGTGGGTTTCTCAGCTCTGCTGATTAATGGTAATGGACTCATTAGCTGACTAGGACACTTCCTTTATATGCTTGGAGGTGACAAGTCTTCAGATGTTGCTGGATTCCTGCCCCTCTGATGGCCAGTCATGGGGGAAGACACGTAGGCCTCAAGCATTGCAATGTTCCATGGCTTCTAGATAAGGTGGCCAGGTGCCCAAACCTTCTCAATTATCACTCTTTAAAGGGCATGGCTTCTGTTTCTCATCCCCTTTGTAGGTCCTCCCAGAATCTCTTTGACAAGGCCCTATTTTCCAGAGTTACAATGAGTTTAGATTAACTAATCTCATAAAAATGAAGATCTTCCTCTTCCAATAAATGTTAGTCTGGAAAATCCTGTCCATTAAGCAATTTAAAAAGTACATGGCCAGACAGTCACTTAGTAGATCCAAAAATATTTTGTGCCACAGCCAGGATCAATTTCTCCTGAGCTGATAGACATCAGCTTTTCCTGGTCACAAAGGAACCATTGTGTTATCACCTTCTAATGAACCTTCTTGCAAAAACTGTCTAAAAAAATTCAAAGATAACTCAAAAATGCAAAACAAACATAAAAATTGGAACTGACCCACATCACACCACACCAGAGATTCAACTTTATGCTTCAGAACAAACACCTGGACCCACTTCCTTTTACTTTAAAGGCAGAATGACTGACTGCTACTTAATGGAGAACATAAATCTCTTTTACATCTTTGGGGTTTAGCTGCTGCTGGCAGTTTAACTTTAAACAGGTAAAAAGCTGGGTGAAGATTAGATTTTAACTGTCAAAATAAAATATTTGACTCTTAAAAATTCACAATTTTAGGTAGAATTTGTATACTGGGCCTATTTTGCTTACTGGGTCCATGCCCATGGTAAGCCTCCTTTCCTCTGTGTGAATGGTTTAAGAAGCAGAGAGCCCTTGCAGGGAGAATTCGAGCTTTTCACATTTTAAGGTGGGAGATGGTCATGGTTGGTGAATGGGAATGGTAAATTGTGAGTAGTCCAGGGGGGATGGCCAGTGAGTTGTGAGTAATGCCAAACCCGACAGTGACAGAGGGAAGGAGAAGCAGCAACATTTGTGTTCTCCGTGCTATAGTGAATTTGGCTAGGTGATAATTGTTGTGCCATTACTGGAAGCGGAGCTAAGGATTCCACCTCTCAGCCCCAAGATGTTTCTCTGTATTCATGAGCAAATGGTCCATTTAGCTGAGCTGTGAGCTCTTTCCAGGGATTTGGTCCTTAGCTTTGCAAATGATGTAGAACAGCGCGATTCAGGAAACTTTGTGCTAGTTCTCTGTTCATGTTCTGTGCTTTGAAGAGTCACTTTAAAGCTCTCCGGTGAAATCCTGGCCCCACTGAAGTCAATGGCAAAACTCCAATGGATTTGAATGGGGCCAGGATTTCACCTCTGTTCTTTACTGGCTGCATGCACCTAACTCCTGCTATTGTCAATCAGAGTTAGATATGTTCATTGAAGGAAGAATAGACCCTTCTAGAACTGTTTTTGCAAAAAATGTAAGGGATTACTTGGCACTTCCTCGTGAGTTTATTTAATTTTCATAGATAATTTAGTTGTATTTTCAGCAAAGTACTTGATTTTCATTTAGGAGGAGTGCATCATTTCTAATACACAAAACCATATTTAAAATGGATTAAGTACAGTTATGATTTCAATCAGTCCAGCAATCAGCTACACTAAGAACATTCCATGTCCTCTTTCTTATGTCGGCATGTCATGGCATATGCTGCATTTTCATAATAATCACAGGATAATTTTGAATTAATGCTTTTATTATATTTAAAATATTTTTCAGAAGTTGGTCTGATCATTTTAGAGGGCTTACCTGTCCCTACATGGAGAAAGAGAGAGAATAAACACAAGGAGAGATGTGCATACACAGCACCCACAGGAGCCAGACTGTGGGATCTGCCCCTGCAAGATGCTTAGCACCTCTGTTGAGTTGAGAATAGTCCTGCAAGGTGCAGACCCCCTCTAGTGGGTGTTGAGAGCACTCAGCATCTTTTTAGACCTTCACAGATTTTACAGCCAGAAGGGACCATTAGATCACCTAGCTAACCACGGCATAGAATTTCACTCAGTTACCCCTGCATTGAGCCTAATAACTTGTCTTTGACTAAAGCATCTCTTCCAGAAGGACATCCAGTCTTGATCTGAAGACTTCAGGAGATGGGGAATCCGTCTTTTCCCTTGGTAGTTTATTCCAATAGTTAAACAGGCCTCATTGATAAAATTGAGCTTAATTTGAAATTTGAATCTCTCTGGTTTCAGCCTCCAGCCATTGGTTCTTGTTATGCCTTTCTCCCTTAGACTAAAAAGCCTTTTAGTACCCCATATTTTCTTCACTTACATATTGTAATCAAGTCACATCTCCATTTTCTTTTTGATAAGATGAAGAGATTGAGTTCTTTAAGTCTCCCCGTGTAAGGCATTTTCTCCAGCCCTTGGATCATTTTTGTGTTTCTCTTCTGCTCCCTCTTCAATTTTTAAACAATTTGTAAAATATGGACACCAGAATTGTACACAGTATTCCAGTATCAGTCTCACCAATGCTGTATACCGAGGTAAAATCACCTCCTTACTCCTACTCATTTGTTTATATATCTAAGAATCACATTAGCCCTTTTTGCTACAGCATCATGCTGGGAGCCCATCTTGGTCTGCTCATCCACTATGACCCCTAAATCCTTTCCAGAGTCCCTGCTTTCCAGGATATAGTTCCCCTCCTGTAGGATGAATATTTTGAAGGATGAATATAGTGATGACCTATACATACATGCTAGTCAATCATTTCATTAAAGAAGAAATGGGACTCTGTATTGCAAATATTCACAGGTGTATAAAATAATTATAATTTATACTTAGCACCTTTCATCTGAGGATGTCAAAAAAACTTGAACATGAAGCAATTAGGCCTCAATCCTGCAATACTTACACACATGCTTACATTTATT
Organism: Terrapene triunguis; assembly: GCF_002925995.2. Taxonomy (NCBI): domain Eukaryota; kingdom Metazoa; phylum Chordata; order Testudines; family Emydidae; genus Terrapene; species Terrapene triunguis. Next base: position 60,837,135 of record NW_020664419.1, on the reverse strand, counting down.
AAGTTAAGTTTATTAAATTCATTGAATAGTCCCAAATATAAGTACCCATGGTAGTAAAGCTAAGCAGGTGTGTAAGTTTTTGCAGGATCGAGCCATTGGCTTACAACATCCCTGTGTATATAATAATTATTAAAGATGTGTAACCTGAGGCACAGAGTGAGTTAGGGCCCAATCCTAATCAAAATGAAGTCAGTGGCAAAATTCCCATTAACTTCAAAGGTACAGGATCACGTTGTGTGTGACTTACCCACCGTCATCCAGAGCTGTGAATAATCACTAAAAAACACTTCCTTCCTATATCACACAGTGTCCAGTCGAAAACGTTCTACCAGAATTAAGGGGCTGAATAACAACAAACTACTTATTTGAACTTTAAGATTTAACCAAATGATCTGGGAGAAAACTGTTTATTGTTGCTTTAAATGAGTATTGCCAAGTATTTTGGTACATTAAAGAGCATATTTTCTCCTTAGCATCTACTTAGTTCCCATTAAATTTAATGGGAGTTATGTAACCGCAGTCAGTGGAAGACGAGCATTAAACTGCTAGCAATATAATTTTAACAGCTTTTGAAATGTATCGCCAGGAAGCAGATGTGGATCATACTAAGCAGCTACTGGGGTTAATATTTCAAAGCCCACTGTAGTTTCTTCAGTTAAAAGTGAGTATAATAAAAGGAGTCTATCATATTTTTATCATATTTGTTTTAGTTTTAATACTGCAGATCAAAGTCTTCCAGTATGAAGCAATGTACATTACACAGTGACACACCTTATATTGCACATGAACACAAATGTGGCTTATTAGTCTTAATGACATACTCACTTGAGTTCTGGAAAATTTTCAGATGATATCAAACTTTGTAGGTCATGATTTCCTGTTAATTTTAAATGAGTTAAACCATGTAGCCCAGTCACAGGAAAAGAGGACAAAAGGTTGGATGACAGATCCCTGCATAATAGCAAATAAAAATCAGCTTACAGAGTTTTTTTTTCAGCACTAGAAATGTTTTTTAAAATAAATTAATTTAACCTCACCAAAGATTATTAAACCAAATAGGGCCCCCAGTCAGCAGAGAAAATCTGCAGCATTCTTCACAAATATACACCCATTTTCCCAGCAGAATATGTGGCTGGACCATGGTAGCATTTTGCTCAGTAGTACCCGCTGTGGGTTAATTATTACCAAGACCTGACTCTGTGCACTCATGGCACCAGTTTTAGAGAACCGGTAATCAATTAAAAATGAATTGACTGTTCTCTGAAACTGTACATTGCCAAGTGAGAGCTAGTTCCCAACTAGAACTAAAGGGAACTTTTTTTAACCCCTTTGAACAGGACCGACTGGTTACTAGGGATTATGAGAACACATGTACTTTTTCTTTAAAACCAAACCAAGCCGTAGGAGATTCTAGGCAGAAGCCCCACATGAAGCAGAGAGCGAGTATGAGCTTTAGCAAGAACACTATTTTCTTTCTTCTAATAAACTACCTTGTTCTGTGTTAGAAAGTGGACCTGTGATTATTTACCATTGTCACATGAAAGAAGCTGTCTGGCAGCGATGCTATAGACACGGTGTAGTACAGCCATGCGATAGTGCTACTGCAAGGTGCAGTACCGGCTGGTGCCACGGGGGAGCTCTTGGTGTGGCTGGAGGACTTAGTGGTTGTAGTACAACTGCTGGCTGGGGGAGATGGCTGTCAGCAAGGCTTCAGGCTGCAGAAAGGAGCCCATCAGGGTAGGGATTTCAACAGCTAATTCAGGTTATCCCCACAGAGGCAAGTTCTGTGGCTTTCAGCACCAATACCAGCCACATTCTGTCCCTGCTGCCTCTGCCCCTGCTTCTCCAGATCTAGCAATAGATAGGGATGGGTTTTGAGCGACACTGAGTGGGATGGAAAGGGTTAGGGTCTGAGACAAGTGAGATGGAGAGTGGTCTCTGCGGAGCTGGGGTGTGTCTGTCTGTTGAGTCTGAGGCAAGTCGGGTGGGGGACAGGTTTAGAGCTACAGTGGGGAGTTCTGAGAGAGTGGTACGCCTGGGGAGGGGGATGAGACCTGCAGGAGGTCTGAGTTGTGGGAAAGTTGGGGAGGACAGTGTGTGAATGTGAAGGATTCTCAGCCGAGTGAGGTTAGGTGAGAGAATGGTGGAAGGGGGCTTCTGGGATGAGGGGGCAGGGTTAGAGAAAGAAACTGCGGGGCCTTGAAGAGAGGGGTTCTGAACTGAAGGGGGATGATTGGGGTTGGCAGAGTTGACTGTGGATGAGTGAAGTAATGTGGGGGTGAGTGGCCTGGGTAAGAAAGTAGGGAGGGTAGGAGCTGAACTGGAGTCAGAGAAGAGGCTGTGACTGCCCTTTACGGTACTGTGTCACAGATCTTCCTTTTTCTTCCCATTTCTCCACCATCCTCATTCATTCCCCCACAAATGTCCCTGTTTTTTTTATTTGATCAACAGGCAGGAAGGAGAGTGGTGGGTCAGAAGCTCATGTAACTGCCGCCACTTTCAAGGATACACAGAATTGTTACTGTCCAGGTGGCTGCTTACTGGAATGTTAGTGGAAATGAGTGGCTCCTACAGAAGTACTAGGTACATGTTTAGCAATATGGGAGATGCCAGCAGCAACATATTTAAATACCAGGGGTGAATTCCTGGTCTTAGTCAAGTAAATGGCAAAACTTTCATTGACTTCAGTAGGGTCAGGATTTCGCTCCAAGTCTTCTGCTACTATTGGACCTCCATCTGACTGTGTTAAAGGACATTTTTCTGCAAGCCTCTCTGATTGTTTGGCAATGTACTGGCTAAAATTACTCAGTGGGATCCCTGATCCATTCTCAGGCCTCGATCACGCTCTCCTGCATGGGAAACCCTTAATTGCCAATGAAAGAGATATATGTGGGATTCTCCTTCCAGAGACTTGCCTCCCAGTCATTCCATTGGGAAAGGAAGCTTTGCCCACCCACAAAAAAAGATGGGGGAGATTGCCTGTAAAAGCAGTGGATCCTGGGAAAACCATGTGAGGCAGCCTTACGGAGGTGCAAGCACTTTGTCCCCAGTGCCCCTCATTATCTCGGCTCCTGGACAGTGTGGCTTCAATGTAGCCATGCTACTAGCATTTCCCCAGTGACCCATTGCCCTAGGGAGTCTCCTTAAAGAGGTATTCCAGGTGCAGTGGGAGGCAGGTGAAAGTTAATAAAGACTTGGAACTAATTGTGAGCGAGGACTGCAAAACTGGGCATCTGATGCTTAGACCACTAAGCTATTAGTGGTGACAGTTACTAATAAAGCATACTTTTGCATCACATTAATATTGCTGAAACAAAGTTAGAACAGTTAATAAGACAGTGCCCTGTTTAACTGTGATTCAAATTCCTTATTCCTGATGCTGCAAATATTCTAAAAATAACTGAAAACACTGCTGGTCTCAGCTACAAGGGATAAAACCACTAGCACACTGAAAAAAAAAAAGAAAAGTGGGGCATGCCGACATGCTCCAAACACCCAGCATCATTAGGGTTAGATAGTTTTCATAGACAGTCATGAGTGGAAGTTATTTCCTATAAGATTTATGTGAATGGGGGAGATGTGAAAAAGCAAAAATCTAGAGAGAGTGTTCAATAGCCCAGAAGGATTAGGCATAGAGTCACAGTCTGTAGAACCAGAATTTCTGCTGACCAGGCCCCCAAATTATAAAAAGTGCATGCCTTTGCAACAAAAAGTATGAAAAAAATTACTTAAATAAGTAAATACTCACAGTTTGATCAGGGATGGTAAAGAGGAGAATGCGTTGGGGTGAATAACTGCAATTTTGTTCCAAGCTAAATCCCTACAAGAAAAGTGAGTAGAGAATTACATACCCGCTGAATGTATTTGGAAGATTTCGGGCACTTGATTACGATACCTAAATATCAAAAGGTATATGTTACATCCAAATACTTTCAATAGGCTGCTATATTTATTGGGATCATGTATATCTTATAGTGAAATGTCTTTCATCCTGTTTTAAATGTGTTAGAGTCAATTAATTATGAAAATGACACCAGTTTCAAAATGGGCTCCTTGCAATCTATGTTATAAACAATCTATGGGCTTGATCTTGCAAACATTTACATGAGTGATCTGTGCTCAGAACACCACTGCTACTGACTTCAGTGGGAGTGCTCATGTGAGGAAGGACTACTTATGTGAGTGAGAATTTGCAGGATTGGGATCAATTTTTTAATACTGTCTTCTACAGGGAAAAAACCACACAGCTTTCTACAGTTGACTATTGTGTATACATGCAAATAGTACTGACTCAGTACTTTCCCACATCTTCAGAAATGTTTAAGAGTAGCAGCTATTACAGCTATACATTTACAGCTGTGAATTCATTGCTGGAAATGCTCAACTTCAAAATGTTTATTTTACTTTGGCAAATATAACTTAATGAGCTGAATGATCAAAGTGGAACAATGGAAACAAATGTTTAGGGGCAGGTACTGTGAAAGTGCAAGCTCCTATGTTTCTGAGAACCAAGGTAAATAGCTATGATGGCTGTACTCACAAAGAGCGCAGGGCAACCAGCTGCTGAAATGTGTCGGCCTTGATTTCATAGATTTCATTATGATGTAAGTCACTACAATGGAAATAAGACACTCGTTGGCTTCAAAGAACATAACATTTGGAGAATTTTAGACAGTGTTTATGTGTGTTATGGATCCAGATTTTAAATCAGAAGACACACATGTTGAGGCTATGTCAGACATCACCAAATGTGTCAGCAGTAACTGGATTAATGACCTCCAAGCTACTTTGTGTATTTAAATTTATCTTTATAGGCATTTTATGGTTTTTCGCATACTTACATTTTCTGAAGTTTTTTGCAAGCAGTAAAACAGGGTAAATCTTGTAGCAGATTGTAAGACAGATCCCTGCAATAGAGAGGGTATTAAAGAGGTAAAGCTCTATGGTGCTGTGATAAAAAAATAGCATTTCCCCCCTGTTTGCTATATTTGAGAATTCCCTGGCCCAAATGTAAACGTCTGAGTCTTTCAGAGTAGAGATATTGGAAGTACATTTATCTATATTACTGAATTTAGATCACAGACTTAAATGTTCACCAACATTTAACTGTTATACTTATTTTAATTACTTAAAATAATCTACTAAATGAGACTATTTAGATTTTGACAGAGAAGACCCTAAACTTTCTAGTTATAATCATAGTGAAATTTAATCAGCTTTCCAGACTACATTTTAAATTAAATAATCTTGCCTGTGACCCTTAGAGCTGCTATATCTTTAGCTGAGGGAAGTGGTTAAAAAAAAAAAAGAACTAACTTTGAAATCAATCACTACAAAGGAAAAAAAAGCTGAAAAAACTTGAGCCAAAACTCAACAAATTACAGAATAACTGAAACATCTGGACTGATTTATAGTATAATATAACTAATCAAAAACAAGCCAGGGTAATTTGCAGAAATTGTAAAAAGAAGAAAGAAACAGAGTAATAGAGCCCCATCCTGTACTCCTTTGCTCAGGGGAAACACACATCAACCTCAGTAGCAGTTTCGCCTGTGTAAAGAGTATGGGACTGGACCTATAGGTAGATAGAAAACAGAGACAAAGGACATGTTTTGTAACCCTAACAATTAATGAAGTAATACATTTTCATGTCTGAGTCTAATTTTTAAAAATTGGCTCATCTCTATGCAATTGCAAATCTGTTTTGCTTTCTTAAAAGACATTTTAATTCTGTTTGCACTTGTTTTGAAGATGGAATTTCAACTATTCATTCTATGCTTGCTTTGTAAAAACAAGTTAAGTATATGACAGCATATTTTTGGTTTAGTATCTTACTCTTTTACTTTGTGCACAGGCTACCATAAGCGTATGTGTATGCATTCTGTTCTTGTGGGAAAGACAGCCTGAACATGTCCTGTTGACAGATCCTTTATTGTGCTAGTCACATATGCCAGAGGATGATTCAGGTGGGTTGAAGGCTTCTAAACTAATGTGAAGAACAAATGTGGGTATGGAAAAGTAATCTGTGCTTATGTATGTAAACAATATGCCTATGCTACCATATATTAACTTCAGTTTTCTCCTCTTAAAAGAACACTTGTCAACTTGAATTTTTAAAAATAATTGAAAACATTCCAGTTTTGGATCGAGCACCACAAAATTGGGTTTTTCTGTTCCTTTGCTGATATTTATAAGTGTCTTTTCAGGAAGGGAGAAACTGATGAAGGTCATAATCCTGCACAGGCTTAGGTGTATGTTTAATTTTCTGCACTGTGATTAGTCCTATTGAGGCCAATCCTCTCAGTGTGGTAAGTTAAAGATGTGGATATGTCTTTGCAGAATCAGGGCCTAACTGATTATACAGCAAAAATAATGAAACTGACTACACACAAATTCCTGTTGAATGCAAAATAAACATAGGAAAAGAGAGTTCCCCCGTCCAACACCTTTCAATTATAGTAATCTGAGTAATACTTCTAACTACAAAAGCCACACAATTTTCAGACAGAAATTTTAAAGCATTTTTTCAATGTTTATCAATTTAAATATCGCAGTTGCATGAAATTTTGGGGTTTAAGTTTTTTTATTTTTATCTATTTAAATTTTCATAGTTGCAGGAAATTATGGGAATCTCAGACAATAATTAGTTAATGACAGCCTCTAATAAGTTTGCAAGCAGCATTTTTCTTACTTTGCCTATCTGTACATTTTGATTATCATCAGTTGAAATATTTTTTTTCAGTTGCATGGTGAAATTGATTTTTCCTGACACTTATTGATAAAAATTGAATCCTTCCAAGCTTATTTAGAGGTTAGTATGAGCCATACATTGACTGCAATCTATGTGCAAAATTCCCATTGTCATCAGTGCAAGCTCTGTGTTTGGGCCTTAATGTTCTGGAAATGAATTTTCTAGTCCATTAACTGAAAGTAATTTTTCTGGAAATGTTCATGACATCCACATTGGTACTCAAATAATGTGTTATAATAAGTGCTATTTCATTGTTGGCCAAAAGAACTAGTACCAAATACAGTCATAGTGATGTAATACTTAAAGTGCTGTTGGCCGATTCACAAAGAAGTAGACAGATTGATTACTTTTGTTAGAGATTAAGCTTACTCTGTGATATAAGAGTATATATACTTGAGTATACTTGCATGATAAAATAACATATTGGTTTATTAGTATAAAAATTATGCCCCCACATAGCCCAGGAACAGACTGCTTCAAATTTCAGTCAAATAGATATGCTTGGTAGAGAAATAAACTAAAGAGATGTACATAATAAAGACGCATATCTGCAGTCATTGCTCATGTATATCTCCCTTTCACTTCAGTGGGATATCTGCTTGAGTAATGAATCCAAGATTGGACCATTCTAAAGGAAACTACCATAGAAGAGATAATAAATGCAAATCAAGTCTCAAATCTGTCCTGGATGTCCCCTCTTTTGATGTTTTTAAGGAGTATCATGAGTTGTTTTATGCTTTCCTAAAAATGTATAATATAAAAAATGTTTGTCTCCTTCCTTCATGTAAGGGAAATCCTGATTGACATGTAGATTGTGGGTTCTCTGGGGAAGGGACTGTCATCTTTTTACATGTCTGTAGATTTTCTAGCACAATGCTACCAGTTGTACCATACAACTGCTAGTTAATCATAAATGGATTGTTCCAATATCACAAATCACTTAATTCAGCCCTTACACTCCTGCATTAACATGGTGTTATCACCCTTACTGAAACGTACAGCACTTGAAGATTAGGTAGCTGATCACAAGCTATTTTGGGAAGAGAGGTGACCTGTGCTCCTGTAAGTGTCCTGTAAAAGTAAACAATACAAAGATTATTTTATTTTACTTAAAGCTTAGAAAATAAATGCGTAGTATAAGGATAGATCCTTAAAACAAGTCAAGATCTAAAAAATATTACTGGGTTGAGTGGGGTATTTGTCTAACACTTACAAACTTTCCAGACTTGTAGTTCCAGTCAGATCAGGAAACTCAGTTATTTGTGAAGCACTATTTAAAGTCCTAGAGTTAAAAACACAGTATCATTATTGAAAGGAAACTACAGGATAATCTTAGAAGTGCAATAGTTATTCAAAGACAAAGAGATTTTAAAGAAGTAAAAACATACAGGGTTCTGAGTTCTGGTAAATGTTGAAAAGCAGACTGTCCCACAAGCTGGATAGGGTTGTCATAGAAATGACTGCAAAAAGAGAAACAGGCATTTTAATATGCAAGATACTACTCTGAATAATTATAAATAGGCAAAGCACACTACACATGTGGTGGTGAGTTCCATGTGATAAATTGTATATTTCCTTCAGCTTTGAACATCTCATTTTCATTCTGCCCACTAATCCGTCTTCATCAAGACTATATTTCAAATACCTAGGTATCTTCTAGCAGCCACCATTTTCTTGGTTTTAAAACTAATCTGCCACAAAAGTGTGTCCTTCTTTATTCCAAATGTAGCATTTGCCTCACAAATTTACACTGGCATGAGGTCCAAGATGAGCACTATTCAGTTATGGACCATTGACAGGTTTATGGTACGAAATTCCTAGAAAAGGGAATTTCATAGAATCATAGAAATGCAGGGCTGGAAGGGACCTCAAGATGCCATCTAGTCCTTCTCCCCATGCTGAGGCAGAACCAAGTATATCTAGACCATCCCAGACAGGTGTTACAGACTCATAGACTTTAAGGTCAGAAGGGACCATTATGATCATCTAGTCTGACCTCCTGCACAACGCAGGCCACAGAATCTCACCCACCCACTCCTGTAACAAACCCCTAACCTATGCCTGAGTTACTGAAGTCCTCAAATTGTGGTTTAAAGACCTCAAGGTGCAGAGAATCCTCCAGCAAGTGACCCATGCCCCACGCTGCAGAGGAAGGTGAAAAACCTCCAGGGCCTCTGCCAATCTGCCCTGGAGGAAAATTCCTTCCTGACCCCAAATATGGCGATCAGTTAAACCCTGAGCATGTGGGCAAGACTCACCAGCCAGCACCCAGGAAAGAATTCTCTGTAGTAACTCAGATCCCACCCCATCTAACATCCCATCACAGACCATTGGGCATATTTACCTGCTAATAATCAAAGATCAATTAATTGCCAAAATTAGGCTATCCCATCATACCATCCCCTCCATAAACTTATCAAGCTTAGTCTTGAAGCCAGATATGTCTTTTGCCCCCACTACTCTCCTTGGAAGGCTGTTCCAGAACTTTACTCCTCTAATGGTTAGAAACCTTTGTCTAATTTCAAGTCTAAACTTCCTAATGTCCAGTTTATATCCATTTGTTCTTGTGTCCACATTGGTACTAAGCTTAAATAATTCCTCTCCCTCCCTGATATTTATCCCTCTGATATATTTATAAAGAGCAATCATATCTCCCCTCAGCCTTCTTTTGGTTAGGCTAAACAAGCCAAGCTCTTTGAGTCTCCTTTCATAAGACAGGTTTTCCATTCCTCGGATCATCCTAGTAGCCCTTCTCTGTACCTGTTCCAGTTTGAATTCATCCTTCTTAAACGTGGGAGACCAGAACTGCACACAATATTCCAGATGAGGTCTCACCAGTGCCTTGTATAATGGTACTAACACCTCCTTATCTTTACTGGAAATACCTCGCCTGATACATCCCAAGACCGCATTAGTTTTTTTAACGGCCATATCACATTGGCGGCTCATAGTCATCCTGTGATCAACCAATACTCCGAGGTCCTTCTCCTCCTCTGTTACTTCCAACTGATGTGTCCCCAATTTATAACCAAAATTCTTGTTATTAATCCCTAAATGCATGACCTTGCACTTTTCACTATTAAATTTCATCCTATTACTATTACTCCAGTTTACAAGGTTATTCAGATCTTCCTGTATGATATTCCGGTCCTTCTCTGTATTAGCAATACCTCCCAGCTTTGTGTCATCCGCAAACTTTATTAGTACATTCCCACTTTTTGTGCCAAGGTCAGTAATAAAAAGATTAAATAAGATTGGTCCCAAAACCGATCCCTGAGGAAGTCCACTAGTAACCTCCTTCCAGCCTGACAGTTCACCTTTCAGTATGACCCGTTGTAGTCTCCCCTTTAACCAGTTCCTTATCCACCTTTCAATTTTCATATTGATCCCCATCTTTTGCAATTTAGCTAATAATTCCCGATGTGGAACCGTATCAAATGGCTTACTGAAATCGAGGTAAATTAGATCCACTGCGTTTCCTTTGTCTAAAAAATCTGTTACCTTCTCAAAGAAGGAGATCAGGTTGGTTTGGCATGATCTACCTTTTGTAAAACCATGTTGTATTTTGTCCCAATTACCATTGACCTCAATGTCCTTAACTACTTTCTCCTTCAACATTTTTTCCAAGACCTTGCATGCTACAGATCTGTTTGTCTAACCTGGTCTTAAAAACATGCAATGATAGGGTCCATAGGTGCTGGAACTAGGGGTGCTGCTGCACCCCCTGGTTTGAAGTGGTTTCCATCATATACAAAGTTTACAGTTTGGTTCAATGACTCTGAGCACCCCACTATACAAATTGTTCCAGCATTCCTAACAGGGACTCAGCAACCTCCCTCGGTAACCTGTTACAGGACTTAACTATCCTTACAGTTAGAAAGTTTTTCCTAATATCTAACCAAAATCTCCTTTGCTCCATATTAAGCCCATTACTTCTTGTCCTACCTTCAGTGGACATGGAGAACAATTGATCATCATCCTCTGTAAAACAACCCTTAACAAATTTGAAGACTGTTGTCAGGTTCCCCCTCACTTTTCTTTTCTCAAGACTAAACATGCCCAGTTTTTTTTAACCTGTCCTCATAGGTCAGGGTTTCCAAACTTTTTATCATGTTTGTTACTCCCCTCTGGACTCTCTCCAATTTGTCTACATCTTTCTTAAGGTGCTGAGCCCAAAACTGGATACAGTACTCCAGCTGAGGCCTCACCAGTACCAACTAGAGCAGAACAATTACCCACTGTTTTATGTACAAAACTCCCGTTACTACACCCTAGAATGATTGTAGCCTTTTTTGCAGCTGCATCACACTGGGGCTCATATTCAATTTGTGATCCACTATAACCTCCAGTTCCTCTTCAGCAGTACTACCTCCTAGCCAGTTATTCTCCATTTTGTAGTTGTCCACTTGATTTTTCCTTCCTAACTGTACTAGTTTGCACTTGCCTTTACTGAATTTCATCTTGTTGATTTCAGACCAATTCTCCAGTTTATCAAGGTCTTTTTGAATTCTGATCCTGTCCCCCCAGGTGCTTGCACTCCCCCGCAGGATGGTGTCATTCACACATTTTATAAATTGGAGAACTGGTAACTATAAGGATAGGTAAGTTCTGGAAAAGGCTTCCAAGGGAGGCTGTGGAATTCCTTTCATTGGACATTTTTCAGAACAGGTTGTACAAACACTTGTCAGGCACGCTCTGTGGTCCTGCCTCAGGGGAAGGGACTGGAGCTGATGACTTCTAGGTCCCTTCCAGCCCTACATTTCTATGATTCTATGACATTAGAGGCTTTACAAATATATAGATGATAGTTTTACTTTCTTTTGTGATCTGTGCCGTTGCACTCCTGATGCTAAGGGAACCTGACTTTGCACGTGGAGATGTCATAGACCAATGGCTGGTCTGCTCTGGTATGGCAATGAATAGGTTTCCATATCTTTCAATTTCAGAAGTTATGAACTGACAGAATAACATTCACCCTCTTCTTGTGTTTGATCTGTGATGGATAGCTGTGTCCAGATGTATAAGTTATGAGCCAATATGACCTTCAATTATTCCAGATATCTTTCATCTTTATAGCTTGTTTTCAAAGAACTGTTTTAACTATTGACAAAATTGTCATTTAAAAAAAATGTACAAATGATCTCAAAAGCTCTGTCCGATAACTTACTAACAAAAGGCTTCTCTTTACAATGTGGAAGGAGGAAGTGTTTCTAGTAACAATGACTTAAATGAAATTTGGGGCAAATGCAGATAGGTTTTTTTCTGGCTTGGTTTTAGAAATGATGTATAGGCAAGCACAGGGCAAGACTTCCTATAAATGAGGAAGTGTTTTTGTAAACAAGCCCAGAGATCTGGGACTTAAAAGACAGACTACAGGGCTTTGACACTTTTCTGGTACTCTGAGCTGTCAGACGGAGAGGACTCTTTCTGCAATGCTATAATATATCAGTATTCTCCTGGTCCTGATAGAGCTTTCCTTAGTAAGCATCAAGGTGAGTATCTATTTTACTTTTTATTTCACAATTTCTTCTCACTCTTTCTACAGTTGCTAATAAAATCTGTTTTTATTTATTTATCTTGGGTCTCCAGTAACTCCACAGAAGCTTTCCTTCTAGTCCGTCACAGTTTATTAACAAAATATAGTGCAAATAGTCCCTAACCAAAGTCCCCAAACATACTCTATATCAACACCAGTGCACATAGTTCTTGTTCTCACCATACCCTAGTGTCTTCCAGCACAGCTAAGCACCTTATCTGGTCTCTTCCAGCCCTCTGCCAGGAACAGCCATCCCAGCCCTTCTTTCAGGGCAGCAGTCCTGCTCATCCCATCAAGAATTCCCATGGCCTCTCTACTGTGAATATCCTGGCCAGAGGAGTACCCCTCACTCCCCTGGGCTCTCTCACATTTCTTTCAGGTTCAGTGCTCCAGCAAGAGATATGAGTGGGTAAGCCCCTCTGCTGCTCCCCCTTCCTTCAGTGTTCTCTGGCCCTTGGCTCCAGCTTAGAGCCAGCAGACACCCTCCTCTTCTGTCTCTCCTGCCTTCAGTCCTCCAGCCCCTCAGGGATGCTAGCCAACAAACCTATCTTGCTGCTCTCCTACCTTCAGCTTTCTCCCAGGAATCATCTTCTAGCTCTGGCCGTTCTCAACTCCTGCCCTTACCCTGACTGACATACAGGGTCTCTTTCTAACCAGGCCTCTTATAGCGCCCAGGTACTGCCCCACCCTCTTAATTGACCAGCTGGGAACACCTGGACTGGAACAGGAGACCTGATCCCAGTTTCATTTAATGGGCCAGCTACCCTGTTATAAGAAATAGCAGCCTGAGTAAAAGGTCAAGGGCTATGGAAAGTTATGATTTCTCTTTCCAAGTAATGTGTGAGTACTAAGGCCTGGTCTACACTACGACTTTAATTCGGATTTAGCAGCGTTAATCCGAATTAACCCTTCACCCGTCCACACTACAGAGCCAGTTAATTCGAATTAAAGGGCACTTAAAATCGATTTCTGTACTCCACCTCGACGAGCGGAGTAGCGCCTAAATCGATTTTGTTAATTCGAATTAGGGTTAGTGTGGCCGCACACCACCGAATTACTGTGGTTAAATTAATGGGGTAGTGTGGCCGCACACCACTGAATTAATGTGGTTAAAAACCGAATTAATGTGCTTAGTGTGGCCGCGCACAATCGAATTTATACAACCTGTTTCCCAAATTCGAATTATCTAAATTCGGATTAATCCCATAGTGTAGACATACCCTAAGAAAACTGAATGACCTGAAAGGTAGGAGACCTAATGCACTCACATTATGCTCCTTTACATTGTAGACGAGTTAGAAAACCACACAGAAATATTGTATTTAATTCCACATTTGATATACAGAATACCAAAGTAAACTGCTTCCACTTACATGGTTATAAGTGATGGATTGCCCACAAATGCATGCTCAGGTATTGATTTGATGTTATTACTATGAAATCCCCTGGGGAAAAAACAATATTTTATACAATAACAAAAAGAGTGAATGTAAAACCTGTAATACATTAAGAAACATTTTATTATTTTTGGGCTGTTTTCCACAGTAACATAGAACTATTACAATTCATCAAAAACCTCTGTAGCTGCAAGCAACGGTGTCTTCGGCTTTCTAGTCAATGTGGACATCGCAGTTAGTTGGATTAAGACTGAAAATGGAAAGCATTTCATTCCAATACTTGTCCCATACCATCCTTGTTTCTGGGATGATTTAGATTTATGTGAATGTATAGTCTATATATGAATTTACATGTTGTGTCATGATATACCATGCATTGAACCTCCCACACTCCTTTCTTTATTGAAGTATTAGAAGAACAAGCTGTACAATGTACTTACTGCCTTCTAGAAAGGAGACAAATTCTTTGTCTCATAATTAATTACTACATTGTACTCATATGAGTAATTCTGCCATTGTTAAAAACAAACTAAGGTTTCAAAATGAACAATGATGATTTGTGTGAGAAACTTTAGTTACTTCAATCATGAACTATGAAAAAGGCTTCTCAGATTAAATTAAAAAATGTAGAAAGCCTTGAATTGTTCACGGATGCAAGCACTCTCACTCATTACTTGTACCAATACCAGATTATCAATTTCACTGAACTAATTGTCTTGCTTGTGTAACTGGGCTAGAAAATCAAGACTCTATATTTATACTCCTTTCTATATACCACATGCAATCAAAAATATGTGCCTATACACAGTTGGGCTCTAAGCAACAACCAAAACAAAAGACTATTTAATTCAAAACCAATATACAGATTGGCTGAGTGGCCTAGACTCTACCAAGCAGGATTGACTGGTAACTTTCTAGCTGTTTGCTTATTTTGCAATTCAACTAGCTTGCACAATTAATCTAGGCTGGTCAGTTTCACCTTTGATTTTAGTCTGTTTTAAACCATGTCTACGCTTCCAGAAGTTTTCCAGTTTACAACACTGCACACGAATGTTTACACTGAAAAAAACCCTGTTTAAAATAAGGTTAAAAATGACTCCCCTATTTCTCCAAAATGCCTATGAGTGAACAGAAATTCCTAGCCCAGGCATTGCGCCTTTTGAAACAAGTCTCACATTTGACGCTGAAACAAAATTGATAGTGTCCTTTTATTATTATGATATACTGCATTTCAAGGATAAAGTTCCAGAAAAGAATACTCTCTCAAAAATTCTTTTCAGTACAAAAGAGCATTTGTAACAAGTAAAAGTTATCAAAGTTAAATGTTATAAATGAAATGCTGAAAATTTTCTTTTATATATGTTGGCATGTTTGCTCACTTTTCCAGGATATAGAAAGTTTTAAAGAGCACTGATAGAAATCATCAGCTTTTCCCAAATAAAAAACATTGTCCAAAGCATCCTCTCAATAAGGTAGAGTTCAATACTTACAGTTCTTTTAAGTTTGTGAGTGTCCTGATAGCAGTGGGGAATTCATCCAGACTGTTGTAATTTAAATCTCTGCATAAAAATAGATCACATAATTTAGGTTATACACTGTTTAAGGGATAACAGAATTTGTTGGGATTTGTAAGGAAGTATCATCTTTCATGCATTAAATAAAAAAATAGGTCCAAAGGCTAGGGAATCCTCAAAATGTGATGTTTTTTAATAAACGCCATCCAATGCAGATCATCATTTTTATTTTTGATCATGGTGCTATTTTTAATTAAGTGTTACCAATTTGGAAATGAGAAAATATGGACATTTACAAATGCTAATAAGCCACCTGCTATTTTGTGATCTCTCCTCCCCACCATTCATTTGTAAGCATGAAAGGAAAATCTATCCTTACCTATGGACAATTTTGCAACTTTTACATAGAAATATTTTGGGCATTTTTCATCTTAAAACTGATTTTTAAAATAAATGCCTGTACTTGTACAGTGAATTGAATCTTACATGGTTCATATGTCACATTATTTAGGTTCAGTTTGCCTCTTTTCCAACTCCCATGTTTATCATGCTTTAATTTTCTTTTCTGACCTGTTTCTTGGCACAGTATGTGAAAACAAGAAAGATAAATATTCAGGAATAGCAAAGGAGAAATATCAATGGAAAAATAGTTATTGGGCGAAATCCCAGCCCCAGTGAAGTCAATGGCAAAACGTCTATTGATTTCAATGGGGCGAGGATTTCACCTATTCTGAGGTTTTAAGATTGCAGTAAGGTTGACAATATCAATACGGAGTAAAGGAGAAAGAACAACAACTCCTCGCCACACACATGTCGTAAAAATAATATTTTACTTAGGGTAGCAACCTAGTATTCCATTTTAAGAACTGCTTGTTAGTGAGACATTTCCTCATTCCAGCACATTCACTAGCCACGTGCTTATTCCTGGCCTGGGAAACCCATGCACATCATCTGAGAGAAGAATTTGGCCCAAGTATGCAGTTGAAACTAAAATGAAGAAAGGTCTGTTTTGTCAAACTGTGCAGCTCCATGGAGCACCGTAGAAGCTTCTGCTTTGTAGAGAATATATTTTTAACAATTTAAATAAGAGATAATTTGACTAAATTAAATAGAAACAATGATTCACGTTGGACTTCAACAAAATATCATCATCCTTAATAACACAGGCAGGAAACTGCTGTCGGTAGTCAACAGGGCTTTTCTTCCTGTTTGTAAATCCCTTCAGGCCCTGTGTGTTGATTACACAGATAATGAACATTTGTAATTTGGTTTGGCCCTCTAGCTGAGCTGGATCTGCCCAGACTGGGAAGAGGATAACCCTGTGACACCCAATGCAGCCCAGGTGATTGGCTATCTTGACGCCAGATTCCAAAACAGCCTCCCCACTGATGGTCGTGCCAACCAATGCAATAATAAACATGACTGTGGTAGGTACCATATTCTCCAAGTTCTCCTCCCTCCTTTCCAGGGTCAAGGTTGTCATCTATATCTTCTTCCCTTTCACACCAGCTAGCCAGGGCTGGGAGGATAAATCACTGTTTTTTCCCCCCATTTCAGGACAGTTGCATACTGTTGTGTATATGTCTCCTTAAAGAACAATCACATTTTCCCTCTTCTGTTCTGGTATTTTATTGAGGGACTTTCTCTCTATGCACAGTGGGTAAAAGTCAAAGCTGTAACATTGCAGGGTGCTCTTGACAATAGAAGACTCAAGTTCTAGTAGAGAGGATTAGTTTATGTGATCAAAATTAACCCCCCCCCCCCCCCCCCCCCCAGTGCAACTGGAAAGTGAGCACTGCATGGTTTTGTGGATTAAAAAGCAAACCAACCATTAGGTTCTGATGATGTTTGTTTGACATTTGGTTTATTCATTCTTCCTGTGGCACATAAAAGTCTAGTCTCCTGTGGGCTGGAATGCTTTGGTCCAATTTCAGTTGTTGGGTTTAGTGTGCTGGTGCTGTGTGGTTGTGGTGGCTTGTGATATACACCAGGTCAGATTAGATCAGGGGTCTCAAACTCAAATGACCGCGAGGGCCACATGAGGACTAGTGCATTGGCCTGAGGGCCACATCACTGACACCCCGCCTCGCTGCCCCTGGCCCCACCCCCACTCCACCCCTTCCATGAGGCCTCGCCCCTGCCCCGTCTCTTCTCCACCTCCTCCTCCAAGCGGTTTTAATAATATATATACACTCAGTAAAGCCCCCCCACTGCACTGGGCTGCACCACCACTCCACCCCTGCTCTGCCTCTTCCAGGGGTGGCAGGTTTGTAGAAATTTTGGTGGTGCCCAAAACCTGCCCCCCCCTAAACTTCGCCCCCACCTGCCTAAGGCTCTGGGAGGAAGTTTGGATGGGGGAGGGTGTCTGGGGTGCAGACTCTGGGATGGAGTTTTAGGATAGGAGGGGGTGCAGGGGTGAGGGCTGTGGGGCTGGGGATGAGGGGCTTGGGGCATTGGAGAGGCTCAGGACTAGGGCAGGGGAAGGGCAGCCTGCCCTGACCCTATTGCAGGGGGGCACTAGGACCCTGCGGCAGCAAGTGATGCCAGAAGCCTGCAGATCGGAGCGTGAGCTGCAGGCCGGGGCAGTGAAGGGGCAGCAAGTGAGGCCGGGGGACACTTGGGGGAGGTGCATGGGGGCGGCAGGCGGGGCCAGGGGGGAGACCTGGGGCAAAACACGGGGGGGGGCCCCGCGGGGAGCTTGGCGGGCCGCAGGGAAGAGCTCTAAGGGCCGCATGCGGCCCACAGGCCGCGTGTTTGAGACCCCTGGATTAGATGATCTATTGGTCCCTTCTGGCCTGAAACTCTATGACTTCTGCATCAGCACCAAAGCCGCGTTGGGCCTCTTGAAGTGCCCTGGTTGGGTAAAGTTGGTTATGATCTGTAGAGAGGTTTCACTTGGTTGTGGTATAGGAGAGGGAGGGGAATAGATATGCAAGGATTATTGTCCCTTAGGCATTAGTGGGTCAGGGCTCCAATACCAAACAGAGGTGGTGATATCTTTATTTGTGCATGTCTGGAGCAAATTACTTTCCTTTAAACTTTGGAGTTGTTTTCCTGTTTAGTCTTCTTTTCCCAGAATTCTTTTTTTCTTATGCTATTCAGGGAAGCCTTGTGTTCACCTCCTGCACTTTACTGAACTATTGTAGGTGCTAAGGTGACTTTATCCCTCTAACACAGAAACTTTTCAAGCGAATCCTTTAAAGACTAACAATTGGGGCAATTTTTTAAAAAGAAGAACATGTTTGTAATTGATGCTACCTCGAGCTTTTCCTTTGTTCAAGAGGTCAAAGTATCTGACTGCTTCCGCAACCACACTATGTGGCAAGATGCATTCTGCAAACTTAAAAGCTTTTTGGTTACAATGAATTTTTCCTTAACCTCTATGTCAATTAGCGTTGCTGACTAAAGATAAACAAACAAATACTGTAGCACTATCAAAGCAAGAATAACTATCCCTGAATAGTCATTTGTTATTTTGCGCCTGGTACAGTTTTAAAATGTCATTAAATAATTTATTAATAAATGCTGCTACAAAAAAAGCAGTGTAGTTTTATAGTTGAGAAATAGGATCACTGTACACAATCATGTGTATCGCAGTCATTGTAAACAATCATCCAGAGCCCGTAGCAATTAAGCAAGCCAAAAAGCATGTTTGGCTTTTAGCAATTAAGCAAGCCAAAAAGCATGTTTGGTATTTTTATTCTTTCAGAATATTAATGAAAACACTGGAAAAAAAAAGGGGGGAAACAAATAAGAGGTCAACTCACAAAGTCTCTAGGCTGTGGAGCCCATCAAAGCATTTCTTTCCCAGGGAGTAGATTCTATTGTTATGGAGATGTCTGCAGGGGAACATTAAGAGCACAGTCAGGAAAGCACGTTGCACACAGTGGAGTTAAGCAAAACATGTTGATGGTTAAATCAAAAGAAACTTATTTTCAGGCATGCACTGATTATATGCAAGTCATGCTTTTTGCAAGAGCATGTATAGGAGGGCATTTCCCCCACCTCTACCCCTCCCCCCCACCCCCACCACCCACCCAGGCTTTGATTTGGTTCCACAGAAAGGTTTTGCTTTTAAACTGCAGAGATTGTGATTCTTTCATTTAATGTATTTGTTTTCTGTCTTCATATTTGTTTTAAAACTGCCTTGCCTGACGTTCTAATTTTAGACACATGGGGATTTCCTATTAAGTGTCTGAAACTTTAAAAATAGGGTCACTGGTGATTTAAAAATATATATTTAAATTAGATACAACGTCTTTAAAAGTGTTGTGTGTGTGTTTTTTTTTTGCTGGGTATGGGGAGTGGGCAGGATGGGAAGCAGGGAAGTGACAAAATGTACATGAGGCCTGACGAAGTGTAGTAAGAAACAGATACATTCACATGACCAAAAATCAGAATTTCAGTGTGAGTTAGTAAATATAATTGACCTCACTGATGCTATAACTTGACTTCCTCCCTGTTAAACTAGCATAATTAACAATTAATTTCCAATGGTATGGTATGTAATTGATAGGATTTTCAGTTTGACTTTTTTGGTAGTGATTGGCTTGAAACAAACCTGCAGATCTGAAAGTTTGGGACATTCAAAATTTGGCTTAGAATTTTGCTGCTTATGCCTATTTCTAAATTTTTAGATCTTAATAGAGAAATTGCTCTGTGTAGCTTAGTAACATGGATGGATGT
Source organism: Terrapene triunguis (assembly GCF_002925995.2). Classification (NCBI taxonomy): domain Eukaryota; kingdom Metazoa; phylum Chordata; order Testudines; family Emydidae; genus Terrapene; species Terrapene triunguis. The sequence continues at coordinate 60,817,251 of NW_020664419.1, read as the reverse complement.
AACTTGGTGTAATTTCAATGCATTTTTTTGTTTAAGAGAATGCTTTTCCAGCTGACTTCTCTCTCCTATTTTACCTTCCTCACTCCGCCCTCATGGTAGGAGAGAAACTGTGGGAGTTGTACATAAAAGAAGAGAAGGTCTGTGAATGTGAGAGTCAGATACTATTCTCATCCATGTCTTTGTTTTACACAGAAGTATTTTAGTTATCAGAAGCTCTCGATAAATTTTTCAGAACCTACACAAACTGTATTCAGCTATTTATGAACTGACTCTAAAAGATAGAGATTCTGATATTGTACTAAAAAAATG
>NW_020664419.1:60775676-60811942 GCF_002925995.2 Terrapene triunguis | reverse complement strand
GTGTTAGTCTGTATCTACAAAAACAACAAGGAGTCTGGTGGCACCTTAAAGACTAACAGATTTATTTGGGCATAAGCTTCCGTGGGTAAAAACCTCACATCTTCAGAAATAAATGCCCAAATAAATCTGTTAGTCTTTAAGGTGCCACTAGACTCCTTGTTGTTTTCATAGTTTTCAGCACCATCTTAGAAGTCTGAAAAGAAATTTTTATTTCTGACCAATTGTATCTATTACATTTTGTGAAATATTGGTTCTTCCTGTGTTTCTCATGAAGGCTGAAGTTAACGTGTCATTTGCAGGGCAGAGACGACTTCCTTTTATTTTGCACCTGCATTACCGATGAGCTGGTTTCATCCGTAGGAAAAACTAAAGCAGTTTGGTTGCTGCAGAACCAACACAGGGAGAACACCTGCACAACAGACTATTTGTTTTTCTCTAGATTCTATGGGACTCATTGTGATCTCACACTGGTGTAAATCAGGAATAATCAATGCAGTTTCAAGTGCGTAAACAGGTCTGAGATAAGAATCAGGCCCTATATAATCAATGGTTTAAAATTGTTTTTATTTTGTGTTCCTGGTAGAGCACAATTGGAAGAACACATCAATTTTCTGAAATGTCAGGGAACATATATGTGATCTGTATGCTTATCATAACTCTTCTATGCTTCTACTTACTTCTAATCTGCTTTAATGACTTTGCACACTTGTTTGCACTACCAAAGTAATTATTTAGCACTTTTGTTCAGGCTGCCAGTTTACAGGATGTTATTAAAAGGAAGCAGTAGTGAATTTTCAAAAGCATGTTTGAAAACATTACAGAACAAACAGATGCACCCTGAGCATAAGGAGGTAATCCTTCACAACCCGAACTGGGTCCATTTGAGAGAGGGGGAATGAATACTCTTTGTGGCAAGCATACTAATCTCTTTATTTAAAGTGCTTCCTCATTTACAGTCATGTAAAATGTCGGGTCCATTCTGTCTCCTACTCCACAGTGCTTCTACCTACTGCATGAGAACCAATAATGAATTCTAAGGCTCCGTGCCAGACTGGCAAATAACTGAGACAAGGTCAGTTGGAACAAATTTATAAAGTTCAGTGTCAAAGCCCTTGTACAATTAAATTTTCACTATAATAACTGACATGGCAAGCAGCAGAGACAGAGCTTCCAAAATAACTCAAGGGTCTGTCAACAATGGGTGAGGCTGGAAAAGTTTAGAAATACCCATGCTGTACCTCCCCCACTCCCCAGGCAACAACATACTTTGCCTGTGTTTTCAAATAAGGTATAATTTGAGTGAGTAGATGGCGTTTCTTTGTGTTTGGTTAGAAGTAAATTTCTTGTCTGCGTGATGTCTGTATGTAAACTAAGGAGTTATAGTTGCACTAGTTTGACAGTTACACTGATTAAAGAATGGAGGCTTTATTCAATTTAAATGTGTTACTGTATTGCGATTAACATCTTGTCTCATGGGGGTCTCAGTCTGCAGCACGTGTTGACTCCAAAGGGGCTACATGCACAAGGGTTGCAGGATAGAAGTTGTTTTGTTTTAGATGATCCAGAAACTATGGATGAAATCCTGGCTGCACTGAAGTTAATGGCAATATTTTCATTGATTTCAGTGGGATCAGGATTTCATCCTCCACATATTTTACAGAAAATTTAGAAATTGAGTTAGTTGAAAGTATAAATTCCCAAATGTAAGTGGTATTGTCCCCTGTATGTATGTGTGTGTGTGCAGTCATATTTAATTGTGATTCAAAGTTAAGTGAATTATTGTTTCAATATAACTTTATGGCAAAGAAAGAAGCTACTATGGCTTATACAGTATGTAATGTAGTTGCAGGACTTACAAGTGCTCTTAAAATGTATGAATAACAAATGTTTCTTTGTTATCTAATCTTTTTTTAAAATAAATTCCTGAGTACCATTTTCCTACTTGCAGATAATAAAACATTTCGTTAGTGGTTGTGTGTTTCCTGGCATCATATAAATAATCTATACTGATGTATAAAACATTGAGCAAAATCATAGTTTTCAGCCAATTTTTTTACTCATGTTGATCAAAGTTTTGGCACTTTCAAAACTAAACCCATTAACTCATAAACATGACCTTACTTATAATTTAAAATATATAGTTAACATGTGGGCCGTTTAAAAGATCTATTATATTCCAAAGAAAGCCAACTTAGGGATACAAAAATATTTGATCTCCTCTGATACGCAGCCTATAAAATGACATCCAGCATGATATTTATCATGAGCTCACTTAAAATGTCCAAAGTAAATGCTTAAATTATGCAGAATGTAGTCCACTGTAATTGTTTGTTCTATGTATGCTCTGACCATATGTTTTGCAGCTCATGTAAAGATACTTTTCATGCAGAATTCTAAAAGTGGATAAAGTAAAAGAGCTGACTCTCAGATTTAAGAATAAAACACTAATGCCTTCCATAACTATTCCTGGTATTCTGGACTATTGTCAGTGTATACAGGATCTGGGCTTAGGCATAGTTTGACTACTATATTTTGGGGTGGAAGCTCCAGTCGGGCCAATTGACTGGGGTGGGGGGCAAATTCTGTGCCTGCCCAAGGATTGCTGTTGGGGGGGGGGCAACGCCTCCCTGGACCCCCCAAACTATGCCCAAGGAACTGGGACAAGATTATAGTGGTGCTGGCCCATCACTATAGTTAAGGTTGTGTCACAACTTCTGTTTAAAGGTTTAAATATGCTTAATTGGATTCCTTTGAAATTTGATATGCCTCAGAAGAGTGCAATTGAGGGGTAATGACCCAAATTTGGGGTAATTTGAGCTAGGCGTTGTGGAAATACAAGCCCCCTGCAAAGTAGCCATTTTTCAAAAAGTTTCTGGGTGATTTTTGTTTTGTTTTGTTTTTGCACAGAGATAGAGATCACACTACTGATGTGATGTGGGTCAAAATGGTCTAATTCTGTCAAATTTTACTCAAGATAATGCATGGAACCCATAAATATTTGGGGGACCTAAACTGAGAATGGTATTTAAGAAAATGTACAGTTTTTACAATACACATGTGCCAATACAGACAAATGGCTAGAGCGGTATTTCTCAAACTGGGGTCCGCAGGCCCCACTGATTAACTCATTGAGAATGGTATCTAAGAACACGTTCACTTCTTCACTTGCATAGATGTAGGGTCTGGAAGAATCACTGTGCACCCGAGGGGGTTTCTCTGCAGTCACTTTATGCTTGCGTGGGTAGTTTGAGGGGATAGGCCAAAGCCATTGCCCCTGGTGAACGTCCCACCACTGACATTTTTAGTCTGAGCTTTGTACACCTGTGCAATAAAGATTTAATAACTCAGGTTTCTTGCTACAAGTCGTGCCTGTTATAATAGAACATGTTTTCAGTTTATGGGGAGGCTTCTGTGTGTGCAGAATAGTCAGTAGCTGGTTTAACCAAACTGTTATATTTGGTGGCGAGAAGCTGGAGAGGAGTGTGTGTGTGTGTGTGTGTGTGTGTGTGTGTGTGTGTGTGTGTGTGTGTGTGTGTGTGTGTGTGTGAGAGAGAGAGAGAGAAGGGGGGACAGGGAGAGGGGTTGTGTGTGTGAGAGAGAGAAGGGGGGACGGGGAGAGGGGTTGTCGCTGTGGAGAAGCCAGGAAATGAGGACAGGTGGTAGGCAAGCCTTAGGTTGGTTGATAAAATCTGTATTTTACTAGCCCGTGGGGGAAGTAAGTGGCTACTTCCGGATCTCAGGGAAGATTAGTGTGGTATTTCCAAAGACACACAGCATGGAGGTTTGGAATTGATAGTACACATACCTTGACCACTGAGGGAAAAGAAATATGTGCGATGCCAGGATTGCCAATGTGTGGACTGTGGGTGATTCTTGGATCACAAGGTTGCAGAAGTTTGTGGGAGAGCCAGGGGCAAACCATGACATAGGGATTGCTGACTACTGACTGATTTGGGTGGAGATAGGTGGCCTGTGTTGGCATCTGAGTTTGCCCACTCTGCAACATCTAATCAGGGACTTAAGAGGCTGTGATCTGCCAGTCATTGTGGTGATTCACTTGGACGGAAATGATCTGGGCCTTAGGCCTAGTGTGCGGCTCATACAATGTATGAGAGCAGATCTGGACCACGTCAGAGATTTGTGTCTAGAAGCTGTGATAGTTTTCTCTTCTTTGGCTGAGTGTCCAAAGAATTGCTACAGTGACAATATGAAAACTATTAATAAGTGTTGGAAGAACATAAATTGGGAAATTGGAAGGCTCATGGCTGACCAGAAAATGTGTACTGTATGGCATAGAAACAATACAGGCTGTTCTCAGGGGTACCAGCTATTGGACCAGGGTCAGAGGATATTTCTCTTAAACATAAAACTGTCATTATTATGGAACAAAAACCCTGTCTGTGATTTTTCTCACTGGCTGTGCCACAAACTCCACCCTCCATGTACCCACTAAAGGGACCAACAAAATCAGTTGCTTAATGGAGGTGGTTTTCCACTAAGGTGAAGCAGAACTACATTCAAGGCGCCTGGATCTCTGATGCAATGCAATGCAGACTGTTTGCACTGCATTGCTAGCCTAATCTGGTCCTACAGCCAGCTGAACCTGCCCAGGGAACATCCCCCAGAGTAGCGGTGATCTTCCCGAGGCATGTAGCCAGCCTAAGGGTACTCACATCAGTCTCCCTCCCTTCCGCTAGTGTATCAAAGAAAGGAGGGCTGGTTGGGATGGCCCTGTGCTAAGCGGATTCCTGTTTGATCCCAACCTCTTGTGACTGTCTGCAGCCCAGTGTAAGACAGAGTGATCCTTAGGCTGCTCTAACATTGCACAGGGGGGCCAACCCAGCACAGACATGTGGCAGAATGAGGGGAATGCAAAAGTGATCGTTAAGGCAGCTTTGCACGTACACAAATAACCCTCACCTGCACTCTGTTCAATTCAGCTGCACCCCAGGATCAGGCTCAATGTGAATGTAGACAACTTTTAAGACTGCATGTTTCCTAGGAAGGATGATTACTTTACAGGTTTCACTGATTATTATATAGTGATAATGTGTCATGGTATGATGAGGAATAAAGTTTAAATCATCATTAGATTGGGATCCCTCCTGAGTGGCAACATGGGTAGAGCTTTTTGCATGAAAATTTTTCTTGTAGGAAAATGTGGCTTCATCTAAATAAACATTTTCACAAGAAAATGTTGATTTTTGACTAAATTTTCCATCTTTGCATTTGAAGGAATAAAAAATTGAGTTGACATTTCTAAACAAAATTTCATGTTTTTCCATTTCAAAATGCCAATTCAAACCTCTTTGGATTTTTTCCTTCTTTAAAATATTTCATTTTTTTTGTTCCAATTCAGAATGGAAACTGATTCTGAAATGTCAAAATTTCTTGGGGGATGAAAAATCCATTTCCCATCCAACTCTAGCCACAAATGAATTATAGAGAAAATCCCAGATAATTTCCACTTAAACCTTTATGTGACATCAAACCTGATAATCATGTACCCTGTATATACCAAATAGATAAAAGACAAATAAAAACTATTTAAGAAATGCTTTGGGCAACTTAAAAAAAATCTTATTGAAACCTTACTAGTACTATTTTCATATCCTGCCTCCTGTAAAGTCAGGATGCCTTACAACAATAAATTCAGGAGAGAAGTTTGTTCTGTTTAGTATAGGAACTATCTTTTTATCTTGATCCTCCGCCCACTGAAGACAATAGAAAAACTCTTGTTGAATTTTATGGGAGCAGGAGTTAAATGATCCATATTACTGGGAATGCATTTCTTTACTTGTTAATGCCCTTTATGAATAGTGATCTATGGGCAAGAAAGCACTGCCTAGTATGTCATTGATTTTTGGCTATTTCCATGTTGGCTGAGCAACCGTAACGTTACTCATTAATAATGGTGTATAAACATGAGAATAGACAGAGCGTAAAGTTTCATCAAAGTTTCAGAACTTTGTATACAATGCTAAAATAATCAAAATTTAAAAATGGGAAAAAGTTTCTTCATTATGAATGTAAGATTTTCTTTCCTTTTCATTAATAACATTCATATAAGGAGGTCTGCAAATTCTTTAGTTGTATGGTAAACTTGTATATTATTTCTTGCATTAACATTTGCAGAAACAATTCTTTTCTATTAAAATTTTCCACATCTAAAAACCTCTGGGGCATTAGAACATATATGCTTATTCATATACCTTCTTGACATCAAGGCAGACGGCAAGAATGGGGATGCCAGAGTCCTGAGCAGTATGCAAACAACTAAGAGCACCAGCTGATGCTCTGTTCTAAAAAAACTTCAGGGTGAATAAGGTAAAGTAGACAGCACTCAAGTGACACTGGCAAACACTATGGACAAATATCTTAGTCCTGGCAAATCAGTGATAATGTTAGTTACATTTAGCCATGATACTTGAAAACATATTTTCCTTTCTTGGGTGTAACAGAAATGAATGGCAATCTTAGGCTAGGTCTTCACTACGGGGGGGGGGGGGGGGTGGCCTAAGATACGCAACTTCAGCTATGCGAATAACGTAGCTGAAGTTGCGTATTTTAGGTCGACTTACCTGGCTGTGAGGACGGCGGCGAGTCGACCGCTGCCGCTCCCCCGCCAACTCCGCTTCCGCCTCTCGCTGCGGTGGAGTTCCGGAGTCGACTGCAGAGCGATCGGGGATCGATTTATCGCGTCTACACTAGACGTGATAAATCAATCCCCGATAGATCGAGCGCTACCTGCCGATCCGGCGGGTAGCGAAGACGTGCCCTTATTGTTGGGATTAGTATTTCACATTATTTCCCTTCACTTCATACAGTACTTCAGATGAAAATTACAGTACGCTATAAGGCATGATTCTGTAGAACTCAGTTGTGAATCCATTATGACTTGGGCACTTCCAAAATGAAAGCGCTTTGATTAGTTCCTTCAAACCCTCATGTGATACAGGAACACTGAGTTTCACATAATCATTTGGCTCAAACCTAGGTAGTTGATGCCTTTAAGAACTGTTGAACTAGTACATCCTCATAGTTGACAAGGAGGCTAGAGTCCCTTGTAAAATTGAAGAGGATTTTAATATCCTGAGTTTTAAGGATTGTTTCATTTTTAGCTTTAATTAAAGAAATAAGGTGTGCATTCTCCATTGGCTTCACATGACAGGTTAACAGTCTTACATTTTTCTCCCCAGATTTTTGTTGTTTAAGGTGAAATAAAGCATATCCTAGTTTTTCAGTATGTACAAACTATTTTGTGCATTGTTGTCAACATCTTATTTTCTAGGATTTTGTATTTTGTAAATATCTTGTGATGCCCACAGTATAATTATATATACACCTCTACCCCGATATAACGTGACCCAATATAACACGAATTCAGATATAACACGGTAAAGCAGCGCTCGGGGGGGGCGGGGCTGCGCGCTCCGGTGGCTCAAAGCAAGTTCGATATAATGCGGTTTATAACGCAGTAAGATTTTTTGGCTCCCAAGGACAGCGTTAAATTGGGGTAGAGGTGTATATTTGTAAGTATAGCATAGCATTTGGGAAAGGTGAACCTTAGCAAAGTATATGAATATTTGTAACTCAAATTTCAAAAGAACTAAGGCTGCTTCCAATAAGAATGAGGCCAAGTAAGAGAGCAAAGCTATGACTCAGAGCTGAATTGAAGCCTCAGTGAAATTACAGGAAAACCTTAGTGCTGGTTTGGGATATTCACAATTTAGGCCCTGATCCTGCAAGCTGCTCTGCTGCTCTGTGCTTCAACAGAACCGCAATGATTTTAGTGAGGCTGCACATGAGCACAGGACTCTGCCTCACGGAGCAGTACTTTTTCCAGCAAAGTAAGTCATAATCAGTTAAAGAATTAATTCATACAGTATGCAAGTAATGTGCACCGTACATTTTTAATCACCTCACTAAATAAAAGTCTATGGTAACTGAAAGATAAAGTGCCATCACCAGCAGGAAAGAAGATCTGCAGAAGGCAACTGAGGCAATTCAGAGTTTAAACAGCAACGAATGCCAGTACCATCAGAAGTTGGATGAAAGTGTGGAAGAAATTATTGCTTGATTCTCCAATACATTCATTCAATTTTGGGGATTAAAACATATCTATACACCAGAGGATGCAGGAAAAGCCTGTCCTATAATGTATATTTTTATGCATAAATAAAACAATTGCTATTAAACTGGTGCTATGAGTGAGCAGGGAAAAGTTGTAGCTTTTTGTACTAATAAAATGAAATTAGCATTGTCACATGATCAGCTACGCATCTTTAGGGCAGCAATAGAATTAGCTTGGCTACCCACCCCTAAACACGATAATATTTTTAGGATTAAAAAAAAAAAAGGATGAGAGAGTTGGCACCAACATTCAGCAGTTCACAACTACTCTAGCCTAAGGACTGGGTTAATGAGGCTCACACAAATCATGCCAGACTATAAAGTTAAACATAAATAAATACTAAACCTGGCTATCCTAAAGAAAACTTTGCTTTGGTAAAAGGTTTCTAAGAGCTTTTAACCTTTTAATTACTCTTTTGATAGAACTTCTGTTATTTCAAGGGTTTCAAAAAGTAATTCCTATTGTAAATCAGAAACCAAAGCAAGAGTCACCTTCTGAACAGAAAATTACTACACTCTATGAAACAAGAAACTGAATCTCTGCACACCTTTATCTGACAGGCACAACCCAATTGGAACAAACAAAAGAATCATGGTTTTCTTTTCCTCAAAGAGTTCACTTTTGCCAATGATCTTCTTTCAGCTGATAGTAGCTTTTCTGTACAAGCCCTTATCACTCCATCTTCCGTCTGCTACACAGCTGTTTAAAGTTCTTACTGGCCTCTGTCATTCTTTTTTTTATTTTAATTCTGTCACCAGATACCAGTCTTTTACACAGACCACATAACCCTATGGTTTTCTTCTTCAGCTTCTTCTTTCCCACCTCAGGGAAAGACATTCTCAACAAAGAATGAGAGATACTGTCATTTTATTTAGAAACTGTGCTGAAAATTCCACAGTCTCTCTCAAAGCAACAAAAAAACCCTTGTTTGCCTACCTTATCACGTTTTAGCCCCAAATACCTATAGAATAATGAGATTTAGCAAGATATTATTTTTTATGTTTAGAAGGGGGGAAAATCAAATGTAGTCATTAGACCAGCGTTTTCTCATGACTTTCATGAAAATCAAAGGAAAGAAGAATAACCTTAAAAGCATATGCTTGAGATATTTTACGCTGTCTCTGGTCAATAAAGAAAAAGGTCGCTGAAGGAAGTAACGATTATTAGATAACCAGTTCTTAAGATTGCTTTACACTAGTGTCTGTAATAAACTTTTTGAAAATACAAAAGCCAAATGTTGTCCAAGACAGACATAAGAATGCATGGGCAATAATAAGTCACAGAGATGTCTTTTTATGTTTGAAATCATTACAAAAAATTTCAGTTTTTTTTTAAAATGTGTCTGAATTTAGTGTATGCAAAAGATACTGGAGGCTTCTCTTTATACACAGAACAAGGCTATAGCATAATCTGAGACAGTTCAAGTTTTTCCACAATACCCCCATCAATATGTCTCAACTCTGACCTAAGCCAGTCTATAGCATAGTCTATATGTCCTCTGAGTCCTCATCCTCTCTGCAGACTCCCAATGAAGTTGCTAATTAGTGCAAACTGTGGTAATGATTTTTGTGATACTAAATATTTGAATTTTTCTAGTGCCTTCCACACGAGGACCTAAAACATTTACAAAGATTAATTATGCCTCCAACACCCTTGTGAAGAGGATGGGCTTTACACCAATTCTGCAGATGGGAAAAACTGAAGCACCGAGAAGTTGCAGTCTGAATTTTCACATGTCCCCAGATGTAAGGCACCTAAGATTTTGAGTGCCCAGCTCTGGCTATCTTGATGTCTGAAGTTCAGCACCCAAAATTAGTCAATACTTTTGAAACTTTAGACTCCAGGTTCTTGCCCAGGTCACAACGGATGTTTGTGGCTAATCTGGAAATAGAATGTTTATCTACTGACCCCCACTCCTGTGTTACCCACAAGACTATCCTTTCTTACTTGTCTACTGGGAACTACTGTAAGACAACTCATATCACTTCACACAAGCCACTAAACAGCCAGCTAATGGTAACTTTTGGTCTTTGGACCTGGGCAATAGTTCTGATAAAATGGAGGCTCACAGACAAGGCTAATATGGTACAGCCAAGTCATATAAGTGTGGGGACCTGTTTGCCTTGTGTGCTTCAAGCACATTACACAAAAGGGAATTAAAGATGAATTAATAGTGTTTTCAGTGTTATAAAACAAAAATTAATTACAATGTCATTTAGAGATTTAAAAATATATTAAAGGTGTTCTTCAGGAAACCTTAATGATGAGAAAGATCAGCAGTGTTCATGAAAGCAATTTCTATTTTCAATTATACTTGACCGAACAGTAAGTATCACAGTGCAGTGCATCTTTGCTCAGACTTTGAACCATCTTAAAGTACTGTAAAGCAACTGTCACATGAAGTCACTTCTGATGTTTAATTGAAGAATATGGTATTGTAGTTGAAAATGAATTCAAAGGGAGTTGGGAAGAAAAAGTTGACCAAATATACTATTTGATAACAACATTATCTTATAAAATAGTTACATTAACAACGTAATATAGTGTAGTATATCAAGTATACTTACAGAGACTGAAGACTGCGCAAGTTCTGGAGTGCTTCAGTGGGAACCTGCTTTAACTGATTGTTCTGCAGCATTCTTCATTAAAATCCGGAAACAATGTAAGAAAAGGAAATTATTTTACTTTACATACTTTAGGCCAAATTTTGTTCTCTTTCACCCATGAAACTCCAGGAATGGGATTGTATGGGTATTATGGGGCGCAGATTTTGACCTTATCAAATTAAGATGTAATTTACACATATATCTAAAAATTACTAAACCACCTTTAAAACTCACATTTTGCATTCTTTCATTAGTGGATTTGTCTTCTCAAGGTGAGCAAATACTTGCAGCATGAACTAACTGTATTAATAGTAGCACGCTAGCTAAGGGCTGGATTTTCAAAAGCATCTGAGGCAGTTCAGAATACAAAGTCCCACTGGCTTTCAATGGAACTTGTTCTCCTAACTCTTTTCAGGTACTTATGAACCTGGCTCCCCCCAAAAATTCAAGTCCCTTCCTATTTCTTACTCAGACAAAATTTCAAAGGCAATGGACCACCTCCTGAGATTCTTACTCAAGAAAACAGCTGTTACAGCTAATTGGAATTTTTCTCAGTAAAGACTTTAAAATTTGACCCAGGTAGAGTTTTGCCTGAGAAAAGATTATAGAATTTGGCTTGGTGAGATTAGTTTTTTCAAGTCTACAGAGGAAGTTGCTCCTTGTTGCACAAAAAAAGACAATGACCTGAAAAACAATCCATTCTATATCTGTCACGCCACCTTCTTCTCAGGGGCCGAAATGGACTTTTCATTTCTTTTGAATTTGATGAAACATTTGGGGCTAGGGCAGGAACAGAGGACTTCCAGAAAAACCCAAGAAGTGCCAAAGCCAGAGGTCCATGCCTGGGTAAACTCCCACTGTGCAAAAAGGCTTTGCCTGAGTAAAAATGAAGGACTCTATTGTGCTGAGCTGGTCACTGCAAAAGGGGTAGTGCGGCTTTGGCTCTGCTCCTTCTCGGTCCCCAGTAGAGGAGGTATTTCTGACAGTAGCACTATCCCTTGGTAGCCCCAGAGCTCCCTGAGCCAAAGACTGCTATTGTGCCAACTCCTGAGAGGACAGGGGCGAGAGAGTCCTTGTTACCTTCTCCCCACTTACACGTCTTGCAGTGGCTGGGCATAATCTTGAAGTGAATAGGATCTCTGGATTTGGCTGATACTGAATAGGTGGTTGGCATTTTATTCAAAAAGGGGCAAATTTTGACATCCTTACCCAGGCAAAACTTCCCCTGAAGTTGAGTTAAGTAAATAGAGTGGGATTTGGCCCATAATCCTATTTTTACAACTTTTATTATGTGCAGTATTATACTTCTCAAATGCACAAGTTTTTAATAAAAAATAAACACAAAAAAGGCAGATAATATTCTTTAGCTGTTTTTTTATAGACCCGAGCTTATCCTGAACTGATTACATCCATGAGGATACAAGATTTAGATATGAACGGAGAGCTGTATTTAAATTATGCCTAGTTTACAGTAATCTATCCAGCTTGCCCCTCAAAAAGCTAAAAGAAAAACTATCCTCAATTTTATCCAACCATTAAAAACGCCTCTGAAGCTTTTAGACTTGAATTTAGAACTTTTGTGGACAGTTAAAGAAACTATTAACTGGAACAATTTTTGTCTTTGATATTGTACAGTGACATTTAGTTGATGAGCAAGCTATTTTAGAACCATTTGTGTTTAGGACATTTTCCATATGATAAAGCAAATATATACAAATATTAATATGTATCTTCATTCCATCTGAATCGCTCACAATGGACTGATCAAAATATGCAATTTCCTTGATCAAATCTTTACATGTTAATTAGTTCCCTGGAGCATTTAGGAAATCAAATATATCAAACACCACACAGTTTACTTACAGCACTTTAAGACTGAAAAGGCCAGCAAATGCTCCCCTGGGAATGTATGTCAAGCCATTTCCTGCAAGACGTCTGCAGGGTTTAAAAAAAAAAAAAAAAGGTAAATACATTTCTCTTCATGTGGAATTAATTTGGTTGTTAAAATGCAACATGAGTATGTTTGAACCACAAATGCCAAAGGCAGTTGTTTAGGAGCCTTGTTTTGTCATCATTAATATACTGTTAAAAAAAATCCTGTAACTGTGTAGTCAATTTACTGGCAGCTGGGCTGCAGAGACAAATGCACTTTCACTATAAATCAAGTTTATGGTTTACAATGCATATCTAATTGTTCATACTGTTCTTTTTAAAGAGTAAACAATGTCTAATACTAAAATATAAATAGACTGACTACCAGTGGTATTATGGAACATTCTGGCTCATATTTTTAGAACTGTGCATGCATAATTTGTGTGTTCATTTTAATGCAATTGTGCACACAATCACAGTACATGCACACATTAATGATCATGGCTCATTTACCATGACTGCACATGAAGTAATGGGACATGCATCTTTTCCCCAGGCACACCTTTATAAAAATGTGGCCCTCAATGTAATTGCTAAAATTTCTTACAATACTTTCCATTTAGAACATAAGAACATAAGAACGGCTGTACCGGGTCAGACCAAAGGTCCATCTAGCCCAGTATCCTGTCTACCGACAGTGGCCAATGCCAGGTGCCCCAGAGGGAGTGGACCAACAGGCAATGATCAAGTGATCTCTCTTCTGCCATCCATCTCCATCCTCTGACAAACAGAGGCTAGGGACACCCTTCCTTACCCATCCTGGCTAATAGCCATTAATGGACTTAACCACCATGAATGTATCCAGTTCTCTTTTAAACGCTGTTATAGTCCTAGCCTTCACAACCTCCTCAGGTAAGGAGTTCCACAAGTTGACTGTGCGCTGCGTGAAGAAGAACTTCCCTGTATTTGTTTTAAACCTGCTGCCCATTAATTTCATTTGGTGGCCACTAGTTCTTGTATTATGGGAATAAGTAAATAACGTTTCCTTATCCACTTTCTCCACATCACTCATGATTTTATATACCTCTATCATATTCCCCCCAGTCTCCTCTTTTCCAAGCTGAAGAGTCCTAGCCTCTTTAATCTCTCCTCATATGGGACCCGTTCCAAACCCCTAATCATTTTAGTTGCCCTTTTCTGAACCTTTTCTAGTGCCAGTATATCTTTTTTTAGATGAGGAGACCACATCTGTACGCAGTATTCAAGATGTGGGCGTACCATGGATTTATATGAGGGCAATAAGATACTCTCCGTCTTATTTTCTATCCCCTTTTTAATGATCCCTAACATCCTGTTTGCTTTTTTGACCGCCTTTGCACACTGCGCGGACATCTTCAGAGAACTATCCACGATGACTCCAAGATCTTTTTCCTGACTTGTTGTAGCTAAATTAGCCCCCATCATATTGTATGTATAGTTGGGGTTATTTTTTCCAATGTGCATTACTTTACATTTATCCACATTTCTATAGCACCTCCCCGCCTTTTTTGGGTGGGGGGTGGGGATGATGTCTTACAAACTTAAATAAATAAACATCACAAATGCATTTGTGAGGTCTGCTATTTTTCCAAAAGGAGATGCATTCTTCAGGAAGTGTGTAGAAGAAAGATATCCCATATTTGATGTGAAATAATGGATCTATCGTTCATATATGGCCCCCTGCAATATGGTATCTGAGTATCTCATCATTTTTAAAGTATTTATCCCCGCAACATCCCTGAGAGGCAAAAAGTACAGCTGGGCAACTGAGCCTTAAGATAGGCTAAGTATCTTGTCCGATATCACACACTGAGGTTTTTTTGGGGGGGGGCAGGCATTTGAACACAGCTCTTCAAAGACTCAAGCTAGAATCCTAATCCATTGGGCCACCCTTTCCTCAACAGAGTAGTAAAAGAGAACACTGTAACAAGGACTTGGCCAATGTTGCAATAAAACTCCATACCAAAGACTCTCATCCAAAAAGGCTCTGCTGTGGTTCATACTTTCTGCGTGAAGTGGAATATTCCCTGTGGTAAAGCTTTAACTGGAAAACCATACCTGTTCAACAGCTCCTGAATAAGGATCCCAGCTGTTCAGAGGAGGGAGGGGACTGTTAGTGAAAGATGGACCATGCCTATTTAATTGGAACACTATGCACCTTTACAGTTGCATCTCACTAGGATAGAACTTATTTTTCCAGTTTCAGACCCTCATTAGACCTTTTTGTGGCGAATTGCACATTTAGTGTCTTGCACTATTTTGAATTGTAGTAGCTTAAAATCATTTTTTGAAACAAACAAACAAAAAAGTTTGGGATCATAATTCTATTAATATACATTCTGTGCCTATTTGGAGGAAATTAAGGGTGAGTTTAGCTGCTTTTTGGAATATATTTGAGTTGATTCTAATTGGCCCAAGATTTTCTCGGTCAAAGTTCTTTTTTGCAGAATTCTCTCTGGGAGAAAATGTACCAGAGTAATTTATCATTTTTCATACAAAGACTTCACGGCCAGCAGGATGAATATTTTAGTCTAATTTGACTTCCTAAGACAAAGAACTTCATCTAGTAATTTCTGCATCAGGACCATGACTTTTAGAAAAACATCTAGCCCCGACTTAAAAACAGCAAGGGAGAAAGAATCTACCACATCCCTAGGTAAATTTTTTCAATGATTAATTATCCTCACAGTTAAAAATGTGTACCTGTTTCTAGTCTGAACTTGTATAACTTCAGCTTCCAACCACTAGATCACATTATACTTTTGTTCTTCTAGATCAGTGGTGGGCAACCTGCAGCCCGTGGGCCGCACACAGCCCGTCAGGGTAATCTGCTGGCGGGCCACAAGACAGTTTGTTTACATTGACCATCCGCAGGCAGGGCCGCCCGCAGCTCCCAGTGGCTGCGGTTCGCTGTTCGCCACCCCTGCGCCGCTTCCCGCAGCTCCCATTGGCCGGGAACAGTGAACTGCGGCCACTGGGAGCTGTGGGCGGTCGTGCCTGCGGACAGTCAATGTAAACAAACTGTCTTGTGGCCCGCCAGCGGATTACCCTGACAGGCCGTGTGCAACCCGCGAGGCACAGGTTGCCCACCACTGTTCTAGATTAAAGAGCCCTCACTATAGACATATCTTCCTCATAAAGGAAGATTCTTGTAGATCCTGATCAAGTCACCTCTTAACTGTGATAAATTAAATAGATTGGGCTTCTTTAGGCTCTCACTCTACAGCAGGTTTTCCAAACATCAAATAATTTTTGTAGCTCTCTTCTGAACCATTTCCAGTTTGTCAACTTCCTTTCTGAAGTGTGGACACGAGAAGTGGACTCAGGATTGTATTAATGGTCTCACTAATGCTGTATACAGAGATAATACCACTTCCCTATTCCACCCCTGCTTCTGCAGCCAAGGATCACATTCATCTTATTTGCTACAACATCAGATGGGGAGCTCATATTCAACTGGTTATCTACCATAACCCCTAAATATTTTTCAAAGTCACTGCTTTCCAGAGGAGGTACAGTCCTTCCTCTTATAATTGTGGTCTACTTTCTTTGTTCCTAAATGTGTATCCTTGCATTTGCTGGTGTTAAAAATGAGTACACCTTTCCAAGCAATCCAGGTCAGTTTGCATAATTGTCCCCATCATTATTTACCATTCCACTAATTTTTGTGTCCTCTGCAAACTTTACCAGCAATTATTTTATATTTTCTTTCAGATTATTGTTACATATGTAGAAAAGCATTGGGCTAAGAACAGATCCCTCCAGGATCCCAATAGAAAGATCGCCCATTGCTTGAGGATTCCCCATTTAGAATTACTTTTTGAGATCTATCAGTTAGCCAGTTTTAATCCTTTTGATATGGGATGCATTGATTGTGTATAGTGCTGATTTTTAATCAGAATGTCACGTGGGACCAACAGAAGTGTTAAGTATATTATGTCAGCACCGTTACTTTTATCAAGCAAACCTGTGATCACAGCAGAAATAGTATATCAAGGTTGTTGGACAGTACTTATTTTTCATAAAAAGATGTTGATTGGAATTATATTACCATCTTCTAATTTTTTACTGATTGTGTCTATACCAGCCTTTCCATGATTTTGCCAGGGATTGATGTCAGGCTAGCTGACTTACAGTTTCCCAGGTCATCCCATTTATCCTTTTTAAATATTGGCAAAAAATTAGCTTTTTTTCCAGTCCTCTGGAACTTTCCCAGTGTTCCAAGATTTGTTTAAAGTCAACAATACTGGTTCAGTGAGATCCTTGGCCAATTTGTTTAACACTCTTGGGTGAAAGTTATCTGGTCACTTCTGTAGGGCACGCTGCAAATTTGGTTGCTCTATTCTTGACAGTTTTTTTAACGCTGTCATGTGTTTTTCTACCTGCTATTCCCATCCTACCCCAATCTGGGCACCAAAGGGAAATCAATTCTTTTGTTGCTATCACAGGTAGCTAATCTGTAGGAGATTGGGTTTATTCTTCTCTCAGATGTCGTTCATGTTGTCTATGTTTAAATTTGAAAGGTTGTATGGTTTTTGAAAGATGCATGCATACTTTGCAATTTTAAATAACATATTGACTGCATTTGCACACTTATGATATGTTTTCTCAGACAGTCCAGTCCACAATGAATTTCCATGTGTAGTTAGAATTTTTTTTATGCTTCAGCACTAAAGCCAGTGAGTGCATTGTTTCTGGGGTTTTGTTTCCCATTACACTAAGTCATTCAAGGGAAGCTTGACTTCAGTTGGACTTTGGATGGACTTTGATTAATGATCTGAAACTGGATGGGTAAATACCTCCCTCCCCTACAGAGCTGAGGATGGATGGATTGTCTGCCTCCATGGTGGTGCATTTAGTTAATGATTTCTGAAAGGGGGAACGAATTAGTTTGTTTATAGTCCTTACATAACCAAACATCTGGCCTCTGTTGTTTGTATATGTTTTAAATTTAAATTTCAGAAAAGTTGAAATTTTTTTTTTGTTCCCACAGTTCCATGATTTGTTGTTTCAGAAATATTACACTAAACAAAAAAGAAGACTGAAATATATGACTTCTCCATAATAAAAAGGCAATTAAAAGGAAACAGTTACTGCATTTATTTATTTTTGGAGGCTATTGGTTTAGAATCCCATTTCAGAATCTCACAAATAAAGAACCAGTTCTACAATAACTTACATCTCTGTGGCATAATTTTACTCAGATGAGTAGTCTCATACATCTCAATGGGGCTACTCACATAAGTAACCTTCTGCACGTGCTTGCACTTTTGTAGAAGCACGGGTTGAGCTTGTACACTCAGGGTATGTCTACACTGCAATCCCAGGTAGAAATGCCCACACTAGCATGGCAAAATATAGCAGTGTAGATGTGGTGGCAGGGGCTTCATTGCAGGCTATACAAGCACACTGGGGACCTACTCGTATGGCTGGAACCGGTGTGTTGACTATGCACTGCTATTTTTAGTCATGCTAGTGCAGGTATGTCTATCTAAGCTGCAGTCACACCTCCGATTGCAGTGTATATGTACCCTAAAATGCTGATTTTTTTAAAAAAAGTAAAAATTCTGTAAAAAAACCACTAAGCTGATAGAAATGTATATTCCTGCAATTCTGTACTGTTTCAACACAGTTCTGCACAACTAGCAATCTCAGCTCAGGAAAGGAGTTATAGGGGAATAGGTGAGATAACGGCAGGTGAGGTTTAAGGTCTATTGTCAGAACTACATAAAAAGATTTGTTTGGTATCTGCTTTGACTATTCCTTGTACATTTATCCTTTTGTACACTTTATTCTTTCTGCAGAGACACAGCCATGGGAGATGGTGGTTACTGATGCTGGAATGAGAATGTTCCAGGTTCTGAAAAGTGGGTCTTTTGCTTTTGTTTAATTGGTAAAACACTTCTGGAAACTTCATTAAACAAATAGAAACATTTGCAGTTTTCTTCCTGTCTGTCACAAATGATTGATGCTACAACTTTATTAAGAGCAAACAAAATTCAGTGTAATTATGCTGCTATTTCCAATATTTTGGCACAAGGTGGGGCCCTTTTATAGTTGAAGAATTTTGATCTCCCAGCACAAAAACTTCACTATATGTGGAGTTTCACTATGATGGGTGAGGGCCTGCCTGGCAAAAATGCCACCCACTTGCATCAGTGGGTGGGGGAAATTGATGGGGCTGTGGGGAAATGGGGACGGTCCCAGCGGCAAGGGAGGGAGACACTCATCAAGGGACAATAGGTCGCCCCTTCCCCTGGAAGTCTCTGGCACCCATTAGCCAGCTGGGGGAGAGGGGTGCTCATTGGCCAGCATTCCCCTGCTCCCAGGATTTTGCCCCATGCAGGAGCCACATGGAGCCTCTTTCAGCTGCCCACCCAAACTAGAAATGGGAGCCTGGCCTGACAGATGCGGTGGGTCTAGCTGATCGCCTGTTTAGGGGGTCAGGAAGGAATTTTTTCTCCCATGGGTCAACTGGTGGAGGGCAGGGAGGTTTTTATCTTCCTTGTAGCACTTTCAAGCCACAGTGGGTTAAGCAGGAACATGCTTAGTACCTGACTGAGGTACCAAGGTGGAGTTGTTTATTCATCGCAACCTGTGGCCAGTTTCCAGTGCAGTTAAGAGAATAAAATGAATGGTTCCCAGAGGTAAAAGATTTTGATGATGGGTTTCGGCTCAAGTGATAGGGTGAGACCTTGTGGCCCTTATGGGTTGAGATTCCCACTCTGCTGCACCCTCTGTCTCCCTCAAGGGCCGGAAGGGGATTGCATGGGGGGTGCTAGGACTCAGAGAGAGATGAGTCCTTCAGGATAAGCTGAGGAGAGCCTATCCCGTGTTATGGATTATATGGTAAGGGGTCTTGTAACCTTCGCACTGGAACCCATTACATGCCTTGTATAGGAGAGGATGCATGATGAGCGGGTAGCGCCCCTCCCTTGTGTTAAAGTTTAATAAAAGTTGTGGCCTGCTACTCAATTCCACGCATGTCAGTCCTCATTTTGCTGTTGTGTCCACAACAATATCCCCTTCTTTTTTCCTCCTGGTTAGGCAGGTGACTTTGCATCATTCTGAGCAACCTTATGGCCACTCCTAGCAGTCTGCAGCTTGTAGTAAAAACAGCTCCTCTTCACTCTCCACTGCGAGCGCTGCAGCAAGACCACCCCAGCTCCTCATAACTGCCTGCTGGGAGTAGTAGAAGCGAGGTCAAAAGACAGCAAGCCATCCCTTTATGGGGATTGTGGCAGATTTTCTTCTCTTCTCAGGTAAGGCCCAGTCCTGCAAAATGTTGAGCCCTTCTGAGAAGTGCTGAGCATCCTCAACTCTCTTTAGAGACAATGGAAGTTGAGGATACTCATCACCTCTTGGAAGAGCTCAGCGCCATGCAGGACCAAGCCTTTGGAGCAGAAGTAGAAGGGAAGGCAATGATCTTTTTGTAAAGGAGCATTTATGTGACACTAATGTGGTAGATGATAACTGTGCATTTTGATAGGATTAGCACAGTGGAATCTTCTTGTATTGGAATGAACTAAGAGGTTCTGAAGGTGCTGAAATCACTAGGAGTTAAGGGCACATAGCATTTTGTTGGACGTGCTCAACGAACTGCAGGATCAAGCATTGTAAGAAGTGTCACTGTTAAAGGAGTGAAAGTCCACAGAAAGTCCAGTGGAGTGAAAGTCCACTGAAATGCACTGAAGTAATTCTGGACTTTCAACTTGCGTCAGTGGAAGTGGAGGTCATTATAAGCCTGTTGTGTTATTATTTGGCTGTTAAAATATAAGAGCAGTAGTCAGACTGGATGGGTCTGTTCAGAGAAATGCCAGTGCATGTTCTTTTGTACAGACCAGGCTACAGCTATTTTCATGAAAGATTTTCAATAGCTTGCTTTGTACTTTATTTCTTCACTCCAGATTGTATTTGCATAGACCATATTGCAACATACTGTGGTATGCAAGCATGTTTGCAACTTGCAATCCTTCTTTGGCTTTCCAAATATACTAGGGGATGGCTATAAATTGTGTTCCTTGAACTACTAGCACTGCCTTTAGCTCTTTCCGACCCTGAATTTTAAATTCCATCTGCTAACTGATTTACTGACATCATCCAGGGGATAAGAGAGTAGGGAAGAACATGTGCCAAGGCTAGTGCTATCATGGATTAGGCCATATTTTTCTTTAAAAAAATGAAGAAGATGAACAGGTTACCAGAGTTAATGTCTCTGCTGAATCAGTTTTGAAAGCTATCCATCTTCTCTTGAGAAGGGTGGTTTGACTCCTTTGATGCTAAATTACATACTGTAACTAATACAATCTCCCAGATTGGTAACTGAGAGGAAATAGTAGATAAGAACCTTAAAGCTATGGCAAAAAGATTTTTGGTTCTGTAAGCAAAAAATATTAAATGCCCTGATTCTGCAAGGTATTTAAAACATGAACCTAACTTTAAGCATGGGAGCTGTCTCATGGATATCAGATACTGGCATGCCTAAGTATCTTGCTGAATTGGGCCTAAAACATTAACAGTTATTCTAATTAATGGTAACGCCTTGCTGTATACAAATATAAAATCTACAAAACTTTACTAAAGCATTGATAATCAGCATATCGGTCTGTCTCTATGGTGTTTGGGACCAGAGGTAATGGAGAGTATCTAGGTAATTCAGTTTTGTTGTTTTAATATTATTTGCAAGCTTCTGATCTCCTGTCCATCTATCAAAATTGTTTAGAATACTTAATAAAGGTTCAGAGTGAAATTCTGGCCCCACTGAATTCAGTGAAAAAACTCCAATTGACTTCAATAGGGTCAGGATTTTATCTTCCTTATTTAAATCAATCAATTAATTCTCTCTTCTATTGATACCAACACTGAAACATTTATATTCTCTTGTAATACAAAACAGATGTTACAGTGGGACTGGGGGGGGAAAGTGTAAATATTAGGTATTACAGCAAAATTGAGATTTCTAATTTATTTTCTAAAATGACTGATTCTAGATGTAAAAAAAAAAAAAGTTTATGCTTCAGGCAGAATTTGCTGATCTTGTTTTTTCTGCTTCTGTCTTGTTTCCTGCCAACCTTAGAGTAATTAATCACCAAAGGCATTCTATTTCTCTTTTTAACTATGATGATGCAAAACCTTTTTTTGCTTCTCAAATCAAAGTAAGAAAGATAGCTCTGTCAATATGGATAACCAGTCTGATATTGATCTGACAGACTATTAGATGGCGGCAGCTGCCTGTAATTTAATATCTATTTAATGATTATTCCTAGGCCAATCTCAGTAATAATATTTAATGTGTGAAATTAAAACCATATGGCTAATATTTGCTCTAAATCTGCTTTCCTTCCTCCATTTTTGAGGACTTATCTTTCTAGACAAAAAGTTATGAACTGTTGATAATGATTATCATCATCTCTCTTTTTATTTCATTTTGTCTCATTATGAATTAACCACCTAATTATTATGAAGTGATAGATAACGTAAGAAAGGACAGTAATGTGGCCTGAAATTCTATGTCATCAAGCAGCTGATTTACACTGAGCTCCTGGAACAAAATGTTTAAAACGTGCTCCTTCCTTGCAAACAAGAGGCAAGAGTTAGTTGTGTTGCACACATATTTACAGCTACTGTGTTCTTTACTCCACTTACATTTTAGTTGAAAATTCAAATACAGCATGTTTCACTGTAGCAAAGGCCCCAAATGGCTTTTAAAATACATGTGCCAAATTCAAAGCTGGTGTAACTGGAGAAGGTCCATTGACTTCAAGCAGTAGGGATGGAAGGAATATGTGATCAGAACACTACACCATCTTTGATCTTGATCTGGCCTTGGTCATTGATGTCTGCCAGTTAAGAAACTGGCTCAAAATGTACTATTACTCCCTCCTTCTACAGAGGGGAGGGAATTTCTCTGCACCTGCAATGATAAGACCACTGAAGATAATGGTCTCATGTTTTGCTAAGCTGACCAAGGCCAGTACTGAGGACAAACTCTGTTTTGCTTTTAACACTATAGAGCCCTCCTCTTTTCAGATGGCTCTAACTATGGCACTCTGCTAGAACAGAAGCCATATAGCTTCCTCCAGAGCAGACAGCAAGACCAATTGTGAGGAGTACTTATAGACTCATAGACTCATAGACTTTAAGGTCAGAAGGGACCATTATGGTCATCTAGTCTGACCCCCCGCATGATGCAGGCCACAAAAGCTGGCCCACCCAATTTCCCTTATCTCAGCTGTTGAAGTCTCCAGATCGTGATTTGAAGACTTCAAGTTGCAGAGAATCCTCCAGCTTGAGACCCCTGCCCTATGCTGCGGAGGAAGGCAAAAAACTTGAGTACTCTCAAGTAAGCATCATAATTCTTTCTACCCCAGGCTCTAAACTCATCTCCTACATAAGATCCCACAGACCTAGGAAACAAGAGATTCAAGTTTACTTTTATATTTGGAAAGTATTATCACTAATAATCAGCCAGCCAATAATCTCAGACTTGCTGGAACTTCTTATTCTAAGTTTAACACTTACATGTAACAATAAATGCTAGGTCAGATTGATCCAAATCCTGAGTTTTGGTTCTAATTTGTTGGGCTAGCCTTAAAGAGTGTACTTCAGATTTCTGAGCACCTATTGTTTTCATCCCTGGTGGCAGTATCAACAGTAAGGGAATAATGTATAATGTCAACAGTAGCATAAGTACATTGAAATGCAGTGTACTGTTATGAAGATAGTTGGACAGAAAAGTATGGCAATTGTTTTTGTCATTTCCGTGCTATGTGCTAAAGATGGAGACTGTGTAGGGCCAAAATTCTGGTGTTATGTAGTTGCTATTGCACAGTGATGGGTAGCAAAATGAAGCCACAGTCAGGGCATATTAGAGATGTTACCACTGGCACTGCCTCCAGCAGGAATGGTGTGTATGCACTTGTGTTCTGAAGTTCAAAAAAACTTGTGAAAAATGACTCTTTTTGGATGCCTTTTGCCAAATTTCCAGGCTTGTGAATGTGGGAGATGTAAACATGATTTTGGCTGAATTAACAGATAATTGTTTTACAACTACAAGAAAGTAGAAAATTCATACTTCATCTTCTGACCATTCGGATAAACATTCAGTTCTCAGGTTGCGCTAGCATGATGAAGATGGAACAAACTGGAGCCTGTTTTTATGGTGCTTGGCTGGAAGCGCCAAGTCTTTTACAGTAGTCAGCTAACTTTACCATGTCCCGGTTTAAAGTGGCATCAAGCTCATGAAACGTCCATGACACAGTGGAAAATTACAATAGTAGGTTAGTTCTAGAATCATTAGGCCATCTTGATAGATTGTGAATAGGAGTTAATATTTGCTTTTGTAGCTTTCATAATTATACTTGGATTGCTTGATGTGAATCTTCATCTTATAGTTCATTATGAATAATGACTAGCACATTCATTTCTAGTGAGTCAGATTCAGTGTATGCATAAAAACTACAAAAAAAAATCTACCTCAATTTCTGCCAATTAGTCCACATTATTATTTGAGCCACTACCTCTCTACTACTTTTATTGAAGAATGGTTAATTTCAAAATGACTGTTGTGCTCTCCTGGGCAAGGACTTTTAGTGCCTCTTTGTCTGTATTAAAACAAGGTTGTGGAGACATTGCCCTGTGTTATCAACAAAGTCTGTCTTATGGAATTTACGATGTATCACTGGCTGTTTGCCTGCCTGGTGACAGATATGTCTCATCAATAAACATTACAAATGAAACACAACATTATATTCTAAACTGTTCACATCTTTCTATGCAGGGTTATTAAAAGTGAAATCAAATTCCCAGACTACAAGGAGTAGAGCATGTGATGATACATGCAGTGTTACAACTGTATATGAGACAATAAGTTATTTGCAATGAAAATTACTGAGAAACATATAGGCTGATAGAAATTATTTACGCTGCTGTAAATCACGAGTAAGTCCATTGGAATCAGTGCTGTAAAACTGACACATATGGGAGAGCTGAACCAGAACAATATGATTTAAGACCTGTAGACTATATTTGTTCATTTTTTCTCTTTTTGCTTGGCATATTGATTGCAGGTTTTTTACACGTATGCCTTTAGTGTTTAAGTCTTCACAGATTCACATTGTGGGAAAGGTTTTTGGCATTTAGGGGCTTGTCCAAAGCTCACTGAAGTAAATGAAAAATAAACAGGGGTTACCTGCACTGTACTTTTATCTACCAGGTAGTCCCAGACATCTAATAATACAGTTCTTGTTTCGGTATAGCTGGACAATGACCGCCCTGCACTGAAAGCAGGAGGGCTGCTGTCTAGGCTTGCCGGAGGAAGGCGGTAGTGCTTTATGCCGGGGAAGGGGGACAAGGTCAGAAACTGCTGCAAAAAGGTGTATTGGTCAGCTTTGCAGCGCTGACTCATCCCCTTGGAATGTAAGGTCAGAAGGCTTTAAAGGTGAAAGCTCTGGTATTGGAAAACCCATTCTGCATGCAGCAGGCAAGGCAGCATCCACCCTCCTTACCCTTGAAGTGTGATTAGCAGGTGGGGTTTGAACCTGCTGTGGGCATTGTGCTAGTCACTTCTTTATAGGGGGGCTGGGAAGGAATTTTTTCCCTCACCACCATATTGGCTTCGGTTGAGTGTTTTTTTCCGCCTTCCCCCACAGTGGGTGTTAGGGAACACTTATTACAATGAGCACAAAAGATGTGGTAGGCTATATGTCGCAACTTATTTGGTAAGTGTGGGGCAGATGCCTCCATAGGGAAGGCATCTAGTGACCAGATAAATAGCCTGGTAAAGGACTTAAAAAGGAGGTGCTGATTAATGGAACGGAATGGTGTGGAGTTTGGGACTCATATGGTTGGAACGGCAGGGAGCCAACTAGGGTGACCAGACGTCCCGATTTTATCGGGACTGTCCCGATATTTGCTTCTTTGTCCCGCGTCCCAACCAATGTTAGGTCAGGACACTGGTTAAACAAACAAGGCTCCCACGCACAGGCGGAGCCCGGAAGGGCTCATGCCCCCCCGCCCCAACTCCGCCCCCTCCTTCCCCCATTGGCTCCCTCCCCAAATCCCCGCCCCATCCCCGCCCCGTCCTTCCCCCATTGGCTCCCTCCCCAAATCCCTGCCTCTTCCCAAGCACGCCGTGCCCGGGAGACGCAGGGGAGCGCGGGGCCGGGGTGAGTGTGAGTCTGGCCTGGCCCGGAGCAGGCAGGACTCGGGCGGGGCGGTACCTGGAGGGAGAATAGGGGGGCAGCCCGCGGGGCCAGGCAGTGGGACTCGGGAGCAGCCGCTGCTGCAGCTCCCACTGCCGCGGGGGGAGGAAACAGCCGATGGCCAAGCTCGGCGGCTGCAGCTCTGGCACCTGGGCCCAAACCCCCCGAGCCCGGGCCTGCTGCAGGGACCCAGCAGCGTGCACGCTGCACCCAGCCCCTGGCCAGTCGTGTCTGGGCTGGCTGCCCAGCTGGTGCAATCCCGCGGGCGGCCCCGGGGCGGAGGCATCGGCAGCCCCGTTCGTTCCCCTGCTCTCCCTCCAGGTACCGCGCCCAAGTCCTGCCTGCTCGGGGCCAGGCCGGACTCACACTCACCCCGGCCCCGTGCTCCCCTATTTCTCCCGGGCCTCCCTCCAGCGCTTGCAGAGGGAGGAGGAATGGGTTTTTTTTTTTTTTTTTTTTTTTCTTCCGTTTTGTGTTTTTTTTCTTTTTCCCTCCCCCCCCCCCCCCCCGCCTCCCGATATTTGACCTGGGTGATCTGGTCACCCTAGTGCCAACCCCCCTTTCTTATAGCCCACCTTACCCCTCCTACGAGGGGGGCGGGGTAGATGCTAAGGTCCTAGCAATGGATTTGCTGCAGGGACCTGGAAGGAAAAAGAGGGGGAGCTGGTAAAAGCCCCCCGGGTAATCATGGAATAAACATGGGGTTACCTGCATTGTACACTTTTATCTGCTAGGTAGTCCCAGACCATCTAATAATAAAGTTGCAGCCTGATTAAATCCATATCAAGTGTCTCCTGTCCTTCTTTCGGTATAGCCGGACAATCATGCTTTCCAGTTATTTAAATACAAGTAATTCTCAGTAGTGCCCACAATGGCAACTAATAGCAAGGGAGGGAAGCAGCATGGTGTGGTACAGCAGGCCCTACACTAGTAGTTAGAAGACCTGGGTTCTGTTCCTGGATCTGCTAGTAAGTTTTTTTTCTTCTTCCAGGAAGGATGTTGATAAATTGGAGAGAGTTCTCTGGAGAACCACAAGAATGATTAAAGTGTTAAGAAACTTGCCTCATAATGATAGATTCAAGGAGCTCAATCTTTTTAGTTTAACAAAGAGAAGGTTAAGGGGTGACTTGACTGCAGTCTATAAGTACCTACGTGGAGAACAAATATTTAATAATGGGCTCTTCAATCTAGCAGAGAAAGTTATAACACAATCCAATGGCTGAAAGTTGAAGCTATACAAATTCAGACCGGAAATAAGGTGTATGTTTTTAATGGTGAGAGTAATTAATCATTGGAACAATTTACTAAGGGTCGTGGTGGGTTCTCCATCACTGACAAAAAGTCAAGATTGGATATTTTTCTAAAAGATCTGCTCTCGGAATTATCTTGGGGAAATTCTCTGGCCTGTGTTATGCAGGAGGTCAGACTAGATGATCACAGTGATCCCTTCTGGTCCTGGAATCTATGATTTTATGAAAAATTAAGCATGTCTGTCCCTGCCTCAAAGAGTTTCTAATCCAGATTATCAAAGGTATAAGGGTCAGTTAGATGCCCAACTCTCACTCAAAGTCAATGGGAATTGGGCATCTAACTCCCATTTATACCTTTAAAAATCTCTCCCCCGAAAGACAAAACAAACAGAATGAGAGAAGAGAGGAAAGGGGAACAATAAACATAAGAATGGCCGTACTGGGTCAGACCAAAGGTCCATCTAGCCCAGTATCCTGTCTACCGACAGTGGCCAATGCCAGGTGCCCCAGAGGGAGTGAACCCAACAGGCAATGATCAAGTGATCTCTCTCCTGCCACCCATCTCGACCCTCTGACAAACAGAGGCTAGGGACACCCTTCCTTACCCATCCTGGCTAATAGCCATTAATGGACTTAACCTCCATGAATTTATCCAGTTCTCTTTTAAACCCTGTTATAGTCCTAGCCTTCACAGCCTCCTCAGGCAAGGAGTTCCACAAGTTGACTGTGCGCTATGTGAAGAAGAACTTCCTTTTATTTGTTTTAAACCTGCTGCCCCTTAATTTCATTTGGTGGCCCCTAGTTCTTGTATTATGGGAACAAGTAAATAACTTTTCCTTATTTACTTTCTTTACATCACTCATGATTTTATATACCTCTATCATATCCCCCCTTAGTCTCCTCTTTTCCAAGCTGAAAAGTCCTAGCCTCTTTAATCTCTCCTCATATGGGACCCGTTCCAAACCCCTAATCATTTTAGTTGCCCTTCTCTGAACCTTTTCTAATGCCAGTATATCTTTTTTGAGATGAGGAGACCACATCTGTACGCAGTATTCAAGATGTGGGCGTACCATGGATTTATATGAGGGCAATAAGATACTCTCCGTCTTATTTTCTATCCCCTTTTTAATGATTCCTATCATCCTGTTTGCTTTTTTGACCGCCGCTGCACAATGCGTGGACGTCTTCAGCGAACTATCCACGATGATTCCAAGATCTTTTTCCTGATTCGTTGTAGCTAAATTAGCCCCCATCATATTGTATGTATAGTTGGGGTTATTTCTTCCAATGTGCATTACTTTACATTTATCCACATTAAATTTCATTTGCCATTTTGTTGCCCAATCACTTAGTTTTGTGAGATCTTTTTGAAGTTCTTCACAGTCTGCTTTGGTCTTAACTATCTTGAGCAGTTTAGTATCATCTGCAAACTTTGCCACCTCACTTTTTACCCCTTTCTCCAGATCATTTATGAATAAGATGAACAAGTGGTGATTGATCATGTCCTGATAATTTAGGCCGCGGGTGTAATTTTCGTTTACACAAAGGTCCCTTTGCACCACTCTGACAGTGTGAAGGGGTCTTAAAGTAAATGAGAATCAGGGTCCACATATGTTCCTGATTTTGTATTGCATTTGTGTAATTTTGTATTTCATTACAATAACACAGTATGTTTTTTAAAGGCATTTGTGCCTGAAATCTTATGCTTTTCATTGTACATTTTGACTATCACGAAGACAAAATGTCTCAAAGCACACACAAGTCACACACTAAATTCTTCAGTAATAGCTGTAATAATACAGCGGGCAACCTGAAAAACTTCTGAGATGATGGTAAGCCTCTTCAAGTTTTTTAAAAAGTAATACAGGCTTCAATAAATCACTTTGCACCTGCATGCAGGTTAGAATTAACTGTAAGGTGCCTTTGTCATGTAATTTTGCAAATGGATGTTATTTGAAACTGTCTTACTTTTTTTACAAAATGATTTCAGAGTAATAGAACATCCCTTGGGGTTTGTTTCCCCCGCCCCTGCCTGTTGTTTTGCTAAAAGCACCTGCCTTAAGTTGTTGAATAATAGCAGTGTACTAAAAATCACTTGGACCTTTGCCTGTCTGCAGCCTACTTTGCTTAGGAAGAACAATTTTTTCAGTATATGAAAGGAAACTAGATATGTCTCATTTAACCGTGTTCTTTCTTCCTTAGTCTTTATAGGTACATTCATTCAGTAAATAAAACAAATTTCAGGCAGTATTTTGAAGTTTTGCTCACAATGTCCGTATTTACACACAGTTCTCCATCTTATCCCTTTAAGACACCTGCCTAGGTGGTGATGCACCTAAAATTTCATGTTTTGGCCTAGCAACAGATATAACGTTCATATCTTTTTTACATCTTAAGGTAATGTATTGATACATGAATACTAATAGACATTCTGGAACAAATTTTGCCTCAGTTTACATCCTGTGCAACCCCACTGAGATCAGTAAGTGGGTCTCAGGCTACGTCTACGCTACAAATTTGAGGTGTGATTCCCAGTTTGCATACACATACTTGTGGTAACTTGATAAGAGTGAGTGCAAATATAAATAGTAGCATAGATGCAGTAGCACAAGCAGCAATGGTACAGCTTAGCTGTGCCGAGTACATACCCAGGTAATTCAGGTGGGTTTGTGCTTGGCATGGCTAAGCTGTGCCGCCACTGCTTCAGTTACTGTGGCTACACTATTTGTACTCACACTAGTTCTCATTGACTCGAGCTAGCATGAGTCTCGGCTACACAAGCAGGGAATCACCCTCCCCCAGATCATAGTGTAGACGTAGCCTCAGTTCTATTGGTGTAAATCCACAGAGTTATTCTGAATTTACACTGGTGTATCTGTCATCCGCCTCATACATTTAAGCAAAAAATTAGGCCCAAACAGGCCCATTGTATGTGCAAAGAAATGAACCTCCTCAAAACTCAGCTTTCTGGACAGCATTGTAGAGATCAGTTTTCAGAGAAAAACAATGCTTACAAACATTTTGGGGCACATTTCCCCTCCAGAACACAGCGTAATCCCAAATTTTCACACTTTAGTTAATCAAAACTCTGGGTTAATGAAAGAACCAATTATGTCCCTCAGGGCTGCACTGAAAGAAGATCTGCTCCTGCAGAGTTTCTAAGGGCTTGTCTACGTTAACTGGGGGATCGATGAGCAGCGATCGATGCATCGGCGATCAATTTAGCAGGTCTTCACTAGACCTGCTAAATCGGCTGCAGATCGCTCTCCCGTCAATGCTGTACTCCACTGGATCGAGAAGAGTAGGGGGAGTTGACAGGAGAGCGTCTCCAGTCAATGTCATGTAGTGTGGACCCCGTGGGAAGTAGATCTAAACTATGTCAATTTGAGTTACGCTATTCACATAACTCAAATTGTGTAGCTTAGATAGAATTTCCCCTGAGGTGTAGACAAGGCCTAAGCTCTGCTTTAGTGGAGAGTCAGGATCCAGCCCTGAGGCACAAGGTGAATAACATTCATTCATAGGTCTTGGTTTTGGTTTTAATACAGTTGGTTTAATTTTCTTATTGAACAAAATCTCAACATATTTTGGGTGGCGATGTGTGAGGCAGGATTGCTCAGAACAAGAAACATTGCAGAATGGTATGTTGGGTATGTGATACATACACCCTACCTACCATAACCTTAGCATGTTGCAGCTCCTTTCCCTCCTCTTATCCAACAGCACACAGCAGGCTCCTCCTCTGCTGCATCCCCTGTCTCACACACACACACACACACACACACACACACACACACACACACCCCTACACCTCTGGCACCTACAAAATGCTGCTGATACTTTCCCTACATCCTCATCTCTTTTTCTGCTTCCTGCCCCGCTCCAATACAGGACAGGCTCCATAATGTTTCTCCTTTTATGTCCCTTCTCTATGCAGACTCCTGCAATCCCAACTCACTGTAACTTTCCTAACCAGCCAATGTCCCCTGCAGAGATCCATACTGACACTTAAATAAAGGATCTCATTTGCTATTCCAAGCTGCAGATAAGAACTGCTTCTTTTTAATGCGATAAGGTCTACAGTAGCAGATGTCTCTACTTTCTGCTTCACTTCCTAGGTGATGGGCAGCAGGGCTCTATAAACATTCTTAGCTCTGTTTACAGGTTTCTCTAAAAAGACTCTTGTACTTATTTATTGAACAGTTGAAAGTGTTGAAAAGAACACTTTTTAAGCATAGTGAATTTCTATACATAGTGTCTAATCCAAAGCCTGTTGAAGTCAATGGAAAGACACCTACTGACTTCAATGAGCATTGAATGAGGCTCATAATGAGATATCCAGTATGAACGTTTTCAGTGCCAAACAAATAATAAGTAAATACATTTGATGACCTCAGTAGGGTTTCAAACAGTGTGGGGCCGTTATTGGGATATATTTTAAATTAATATAAATATTTAACTTTTTATAGCTTGGCTAAGAGTATCAGAAAATGATAATAGTATAAATAGCTGAACAGTGTTAGCAGCAAGGAGGAAATAGAATTATTTAGTTTGGGACAAAGGGTAATAGTAAGAAATGAAGAAGGAAAATGTCGGAAAAGTCTCCTGACAGTGAGTGAAATGCATTAATATTGCGGAATAATCTCCCAAAGAGTAATGGAAGCCCCAGTGTTCAGAGCATTGAAATTTAGACTGGAGTGGGAATAATCCTGTATTAGTAAGGAGATAAACTAGATGAGCTAATATGCCATTTACATGTCTAACTTCTTAGATTCAATATCCTTCATGCTGAATTGTCTTCCTAACCAGATATATTATAAGATGTTGTTTATTTTTATAACATGTTACTGTGAGAATCATGCAAGAGACTAGTTTTGCAAAGGATCCTTGAGAATTTTGATGTCCCAATGCTAATGAAAACTAGGGATATCCCAGAGGCAGTGTGCTTGGCCTCAGAGAAAAGGGTAACAACCATGCCCCATATGTCCCTCCTACCTAACACTGGGATAGAACCACAACAGCAATTGGCAGAAAGAGAGAGGAAGTATCAACAAGGGAAAAAGAGAGGGCCCCAGAAAAACGAAGAGAATGGGCACCTTTCCACTGGAATCATATTCCTTGGTCTGTGATGGTATAAGCCAGTGAACACCCTAACCTGCTACTTGGAGAGAATCAGCTTCTGTGTTTACAGAGAAAACTAAAACATTTATTTCTGAGGTGTCTGGAAAAAAGGAAAGAGTTTGGGGCTGGGAACGGTTAGGAGGGTTATGACAGTTTAGAGGAAATTGGACAAACAGTAACTAAGACACAATCTAGAAACAGAGCTTTGGTGGCACAACCCACCTCATATGTATTTGATATCATAATACTTTGCTGGTGACAGCATATATGTAATGGCCACATTATAGTATCACAGTTGATTATTACTTAAAACGGGCAATAAGTAGAAGGAGCAGATGAAGCTGAAAAGATATACTTTGTTTCCATGCAAATGTTAGTGGTAATAAAACAAAAAAGATAGAGTTAGGGGAAAAAAGAAAACTGTTTGTAAATGGAATAGTTTTTGAAGTGATTTACGAGGCGTCTTCTGTTCTTCTAAGCTTTCAGAGGGCAATTCCATTGGCCATTAATGAGCACATTGTTTTGCTTTTTGAAATGCCAGCCTGAAGGATGAGGTGGCAGCATATAACTGGCCATTAGTGAGGACACTAATAGTTCTGAAGTAATATTCTAGCTTAATGGAGTCTGAAAATAGGGTTACTACTGTACATTTCTTTTACCTTTAAAATGAATTTTTCGTGTGGCGGTACCATCATAACTTTCCATGTCCCAAGTGGATTTTGTGGTGTACTAGCAGTTAAAATCAGTGAAAAAGATGGGGCCCTGGCTATAGGGGCTAATAAAGGAAGATGTCAGGGTAGTAAAGCACTGGAACAAATTACCTAGACAAGTTGTGGAATCTCCATCATTGGAGGTTTTTAAGATGTAATATACTTAGTCTTGCCTCAGCGCAGGGGATTGGACTAGATGGCCTATCAAGGTCCCTTCTACTCCTATATTTCTATGATTCTATGTTTCATCGGGGCCAATGCCTAAATAGTTCCTTTAATCAACTTTTTAGAGAATTCCTGTAACTGCAAGTGTCAGCCTCTTCCCACAGAGTATATGGTGCATTAGCCATTGATTCTCCATCACACTATGGAATGAGAGCTTGAAGATGACTTTTAAGCCTAGATCATAATAACTAAGTACATTGCCACATCCAGGTCTCCTGCACACAGAGTGCCTTTCATTTATGGTTAGTCATCATCACTTCCAATCCCATTCCTCTTTTGAAGCTGTGTTTGATTAGCTAGTTTTTGCATTGTACATTGTTTTTTCTTTTACAGAAAGTACTGGATGGCATAGCTCTAAGATCTTTGTAGGATTTGGTGTTTTAGTCAGCCTTGAGGGATGCTAAATTTAAGAGTAAGGAAACAGTAATTAAAAGTGATTAGGACAAGAAGCCCTGATGCTATGAAATGTGGACTCAATTGTCCTTGACATAGGCAGAACCAGGCAGCAGGTTTTGATTATAGCTTTACTTGCTATTTTAATAAACATGAGCCAGTATTCAAACTTTTAATATCCTGCTGCTTAACTATTTCCAAAAAGCTATCCAGCTCTTTTACACAGCCCTTGTTTAAAATTTTTAATTTGTTTGGCTCTGTCTCTGCTTAGAGAAGTTGTAGGCTCATGGTAACTCTTTTATAAGTTCATTTCCAGAATCACAAGCAATTGGTTTTTTCAACTAAGTGTTTCCGCATGTGCCAAAAGTGTCAGAGCTGACAGCTTTCCTGCACTGTTTTATCTGGTTCCCACAGTACGTATGAGAGACAAACACAGGAATGTGTCTGGTGCTGACTATGCCCATCAAGGATACAATGATACTTACAGCTCTTCCAGGAAGCGGAGATTGTGCAGGGGGTTCGAGGGCAGCTTAGTGATGTTGTTCATACTGAGATCACTGTAGGGGAAAACAGACAGAGCCTTAGTATGGCATGCCACAAGTGTGGTATCCAGCTGCTCATTCCACACATTTTTAAGTAGTACATTAACAAAAATTAGTTCCTCTGCCATGACTGATGAATCATTATCTAGTTAGCATTTTAAACATTTTTCTTTCTTAAGTAGACAGTTTTGTCAAACAAACTATATATGCTGTAGCACATCCACTTTCCAAAGATTCAGGAATGTTTCCTTGTGCTCTATAAATAAGCTGGTGTGCTAAACAATCTTTTTAGTTGAAGTTACTTTAATAAACCACTATACCATATTACCATTTATTCGGAATAATAAAAGGAAAGGAAATACGTTTGTTGTTTTAAGACTGTAGCATATTCATGGGTTACTAAAAGTAGAAAAACTAAGCTGTACAAAAATAAGAAATTTGCATTTGTATTGACATTTCATGAATATGGAATATACTGCTTTTGTAATATAACGTGATGTACAGTACTACTGATTTTGTCCTAAGTTACTTTAGGTATCTTGTAAAAATAAATATTTTGATTAAAAGAAATGGAATAAAAAATACATTCCTCTTTTTAACATGCTCCTTTTACAGGTTCTCAAATTGCATTAAATAAGTGAAATGAACCATAAAACAAGGGTGTAATGTGATCCTGCTCTGTAGCACACTTCCTGGTGGGGTTCCACAGTAGTTCCTGGCACAGGAAACCACTAGCCTTCAAAACTCTGGTCAGAACTCAATCAATTTCTGTTTTAGGCTGAGTTCCATGTAATTAAATTTTATTCTGTTTTTATTTGTATAGGTTTCTATCAGTCTTTCCCATACTTCTACAGTATCATCAGAGTTGGCTTACCACAAGAGTAAATGTAATAAAATAGATTGCATAATAAAATACAGTAGACAAGATATGAGGACATCCTAAAATAGGAATAGCATGGTTAAAATCAAAACATATTTCACACCTGTATATTGTATGCAAGTATTTATGCTACCTCCCATTTTTAATAAGTTATTTAAAAGTGCCCCTAATAGTATCTAATTACTTTATATGATTTTTCAATGACTGATTTTTCTTTTCCAGCATCTGGGAGATCCTGAGATAAGCAAATGATCTGAATTTATGTATGTGGACATTTAAAATTCCTATTAATCACCACCTGTTTTGCATTATAGAATAAATGTTTTCAGCCATCAATCTTTTAATTTCAGTATATTTGATCTTCTACTGTATTGATGTTTCCCTGAAAATGTACAATTGAAAAATATAGTTGGAGTATAGAATCTAAAATAACAGGGAACTGTGTTAATATTTCACAACCATTATCAAATCGCTCATAGAAGTAGGCTTCTGTGTATTCACTTTAAAATCAAAGTGATTAATCAGGAAGCACTTTAGTTATTAATTCACATTTTTACTGTAATATTTCATCACCAAATTCTTTCATGCCATTTGTAGGGGACTACTCTTTCATTTTGGCAAAGGAATAAAAGATTTATTTTGGCAAAGGAACAAAAATATAGATGCTGAAATCCCATCAGTCGAGTGAATTATAGATTAACGAATAATAAGGTACAAAGCATTATGTTAAGCAAAATCAGTTGGTGCATGCATTTTCTACATAGATCTTAATGGGATTTTGTAAATAAATATTCTTGCTCATATTTTATATTTTAAAGGCCAAATGCTGATGACACCTGAAACAGGCGCGTATATTGGATATACTACAAAAACAGCTTTAATGTGAGCTCTGGCTAACACAGACCAAGCCTAGCTCTCTTGACTAACTGATTCCTCTTAATAGTAGGATTAATCTGCACAGCAGGGATGATACAAGTACAACCCTGAGGACCTCACCTATCCTAACTCCTAGGGCGCAGCTGGTAATACCTGTCACAAGCACCCTACAGACTGGCTTGTCTGCAACATCTTAGAGGGTCAGAATATAGGCAAACAGCTTTCATTCCTTGTGCCTGCTGTGGACATGCACCAGCAGGGCCGGCTCCAGGCACCAGCCCACCAAGCTTGTGCTTGGGGCAGCACCTGGAGGGGGGCGGCGCGGCGCTCCGGCCCCCGGGGAGAGCGGGGCCACGGCCGGGCTCGCCGCCCTCCCCCCGGCGCTCTGGCCGCCCTCCCCCCCCGGCGCCCTCCCC
>NW_020664419.1:60770072-60775576 GCF_002925995.2 Terrapene triunguis | reverse complement strand
GGGCGGCAAAAAAGCCAGAGCCGGCCCTGTGCACCAGAACAGTACAAGTCACTCCCAATATACACAAACTTTTAGAAATTTCTTTAAAACTACCAGTTAAATAAACATTTTATTCTCTCTCTCTCTCTGTATACACACCACACTGCCCCTTCCCCCTTTTCTTGGATTCTTTGTTTTTACAACATAACACAAAATAAAAAGATATTTGTCTGCAACAGGACCACAAAATATTATCAATAAAATAAGTTTACCCATAGTTAACAGAACAACAGAAATGCATACCTCATGAAAGCACATCACTTACATACTTGCCCAATAAAGCCTTACATGACCAATTTTTCAATAGAATGGAAGCACTGGTGCACATTTAAGTCTAGGCCTCTACTGGCATATGCAATTACCCATTTGCACAGGCAGTTGTGTTTAGAAGCTGGTTATTCCTTTAGGCCACTTATACCACTTGTCCAGCCATGCTGGAAGTCAGACAGGAGGCAATGGATGTGGTTTAATTAGGTCACAACTTTATTCACTTAAAATATCTGGGAGTATCTGGTAACAAATTGTACCATGCAGGTCATCATCATTTCCACATAATCTCCAACTTGGTCCCTGCCATCCCATTCCTGTAATCCCTACTGTCCTGCCCTCGTATGAGGCGAAAGGGGGCTCAGCTCCCCACTGCTCCAGATGTAGGAGCCCCAAGACCCCCTTTCTTAGCTTCTTTAAAAAAAAAAAAAAAAAAAAAAAAAAAAGAGGGGGTTGGCTCCCCAATGTACAGGAGGTAAGAACCTAACCTCCCCTTATTCAGCTCCCTAACAGGATGCTTTTCTTCAAACCCTTTTCCAATCCATTTTATCGGATAACCATATCTCTTCCATACTGAGTACCCACACTGGACATCCACCACAAGTTTTACATACTAAATTGTGACATTATAACCTAACCCCCCTGCCCACCCTACTGGGTCTCAGACCTACTGTGAAAAAAATCCACCCTGCTCAACCCAGCTGTTAGGGAAAAATTCCATCCCAGCCTCAAAGAAAAAGGGCAATTACCATAATGCCCACATATCAGAGGGGTAGCCGTGTTAGTCTGAATCTGTAAAAAGCAACAGAGGGTCCTGTGGCACCTTTAAGACTAACAGAAGTATTGGGAGCATAAGCTTTCGTGGGTAAGAACGTCACTTCTTCAGATGCAAGTAATGGAAATTTCCAGAGGCAGGTATAAATCAGTATGGAGATAACGAGGTTAGGTCAATCAGGGAGGGTGAGGTGTTCTGCTAGCAGTTGAGGTGTGAACACCAAGGGAGGAGAAACTGCTTCTGTAGTTGGATAGCCATTCACAGTCTTTGTTTAATCCTGTTCTTATGGTGTCAAATTTGCAGATGAACTGGAGCTCAGCAGTTTCTCTTTGGAGTCTGGTCCTGAAGTTTTTTTGCTGTAAGATGGCTACCTTTACATCTGCTATTGTGTGGCCAGGGAGGTTGAAATGTTCTCCTACAGGTTTTTGTATATTGCCATTCCTGATATCTGACTTGTGTCCATTTATCCTCTTGCGTAGTGTCTGTCCAGTTTGGCCAATGTACATAGCAGAGGGGCATTGCTGGCACATGATGGCATATATAACATTGGCGGACATGCAGGTGAATGAGCCGGTGATGTTGTAGCTGATCTGGTTAGGTCCTGTGATGGTGTTGCTGGTGTAGATATGTGGGCAGAGTTGGCATCGAGGTTTGTTGCATGGGTTGGTTCCTGAGTTAGAGTTGTTATGGTGCAGTGTGTGGTTGCTGGTGAGAGTATGCTTAAGGTTGGCGGGTTGTCTGTGGGCGAGGACTGGCCTGCCTCCCAAGGTCTGTGAAAGTGAGGGATCATTGTCCAGGATGGGTTGTAGATCACTGATGATGTGTTGGAGAGGTTTAAGCGGAGGACTGTAGGTGATGACCAGTGGAGTTCTGTTGGTTTCTTTTTTGGGCCTGTCTTGTAGCAGGAGGTTTCTGGGTACACGTCTGGCTCTGTTGATTTGTTTCTTTATTTCCTTGTGTGGGTATCGTAGTTTTGAGAATGCTTGGTGAAGATCTTGTAGGTGTTGGTCTCTGTCTGAGTGGTTGGAGCAGATGCGGTTGTACCTCAGCGCTTGGCTGTAGACGATGGATCGTGTGGTGTGTCCGGGGTGGAAACTGGAGGCATGAAGGTAGGCGTAGCAGTCAGGGGGTTTTCGGTATAGGGTGGTGTTAACGTGGCCATCGCTTATTTGTACTGTGGTGTCTAGGAAGTGGACCTCCCGTGTAGATTGGTCCAGGCTGAGATTGATGGTGGGGTGGAAGCTGTTGAAATCATGGTGGAATTCTTCCAGGGTCTCCTTCCCATGGGTCCAGATGATGAAGATGTCATCAATGTAGCGTAGGTAGAGAAGGGGCGTGAGTGGACGAGAGCTGAGAAAGCATTGTTTCAGGTCAGCCATAAAAATGTTGGCATATTGTGGGGCCATGCGGGTGCCCGTAGCGGTGCCACTGGTCTGGAGGTATATATTGTCACCAAATTTGAAATAATTGTGCGTGAGGATAGTCACAGAGCTCAGCAACAAGTTGTGCTGTGTCATCATCAGGGATACTGTTCCTGACAGCTTGTATTCCATCTGTGTGTGGGATGTTTGTGTAGAGAGCCTCTACATCCATGGTGGCTAGGATGGTGTTTTCTGGGAGGTCACCAATGCATTGTAGTTTTCTCATGAAATTAGTGGTGTCACGGAGTTAGCTGGGAGTGCTGGTGGTGTAGGGTCTGAGTAGGGAGTCTACATATCCAGACAGTCCTTCAGTGAGAGTGCCAATGCCCGAGATGATGGGGGTCCAGGATTTCCAGGTTTGTGTCTCTTGGGTAGTAGATAGAATAACCCCGGTCGGGGCTCTGAGGGTATGTTGATTTGTTCCTGTGTTAGTGTAGGGATTGTCCTGAGTAGATGGTGCAGTTTCTTAGTGTATTCCTCAGTGGGATCTGAAGAAAGTGGCCTGTAGAATTTGGTATTGGAGAGTTGTCTGGCGGCCTCCTTCTGGTAGTCAGACCTGTTCATGATGACAACAGCACCTCCTTTATCAGCCTCTTTGATGATAATGTCAGGGTGGTTTCTGAGGCTGTGGATGGCATTGCGTTCTGCACGACTTAGGTTATGAGGCAAGCGATGTTTTTCCACAATTTCTGTCTGTGCACGTCGGCGGAAGCATTCAATGTATAGGTCCAGACTGTCATTTCGACCCTCGGGAGGAGTCCATGTGGAGTTCTTCATAATGCCCACAGTTGGTCATGAGGGAACCTGGTCCTTTTGCAAAGTTCATGGGTGGGTGGGTGTTGCCAGCCCGATCCTGGTAAAAGAGGGCTTCTCTGGGCTGCATGGGGTATAAATGCTCTCCCACTCTTCTAGTCAGCAGGAAGGGCCAGTGACCCTCCCCTAATTTGAGCCCAGCTGCTTCCTGCCCTTCCTGTCCATCGCTTTACACTTCCTCCTCATCCCCCTGTTGTAAGGGATGGCCCTTAAAGGGGCAACAACCTTTTTCCTCCAGCCAGCCGGACAAGGACCTCCATACATGGAGGCCGCGGTGAGCACATTTTGTGCATGCACCAGAGCCTCTACACACTAAAAATGTCCCGTATAAAGTCCAATTAGCCTGTCTGCCATTTGGGCTAATTCCTGCCATTGTGTGTAGTGATTCAGCAAGACTGCACAACCCTTACTCTTACTGGTGAGCACTTATGCATGAGAGAAGTCCCTGTGAAGTCAAAGGGACTACTTATGTGAGTAACAGTTCCACAACTGGGCCTGTCAAGTTAACGTAGGCAGCCACAGAAGGTCATACCAACAATGCTGTAAACTCGTAGACTTTGGGCAGCCAAACAGAAATTCTCGATAGTGCCCAAAGAGACCAATAAAGGAGGCTCTCAGTTAATCTGCCAGGCTTTGGATCATGTTCCAAGAGGGCATAGACTTCAGGACAAGGAGCATGTG
Organism: Terrapene triunguis; assembly: GCF_002925995.2. Classification (NCBI taxonomy): domain Eukaryota; kingdom Metazoa; phylum Chordata; order Testudines; family Emydidae; genus Terrapene; species Terrapene triunguis. Next base: position 60,771,580 of record NW_020664419.1, on the reverse strand, counting down.
TATCAGTTTAGATAACTGCATTCATACTCCCTATCAGCACTAATTGCTAGCTGGTGGACAGTGGTCCTATGCATTGCTCCTATCGGGAAAAGTAGTAAAGAGTGCTTTGGATTGTCTTATGGAACTCTGGCCTACACTGGCAGGGTTCTTTTTTCAAAGTGTGCATTTTCTGCCCCCTCCTTCCCCCAATCTCTATGCTAGCTTGTCAGCACCAGGGCAGGATCTGGCTCTTGCTTGAAGAGAAGAGAGAATGGAGGATGCTTGTAAAATAGTATTTTCCATGTCACGATGAAACAAAACTCCAAATTAAAGGACCAAATCCTCAATTGACTTCAACAAAGCTATGGATCTGGCCCAAAATCTATAGCATTTTCAAATTCACACACTTGAAACAAAATAACTAAAGCCACAAGCATTTCTGTTCAAATTGGATAGGCTCTTGCTTGCCACAATGATAAATAAATCATATAAAAACAGACAGTTAAACTTATAATTATTAGAATCCCACAATCCTTTTAACATTTTTACAATAGGGAAATATAATGCCATGTATTACCATTAAAACACATGTGCAACTCCCTCTGACATCAGTGGGAATTTTGCCATGAAAATAAATGCTGAAGGCAGTATATGGCTCATAATGTGAATAACTATAACATCAGACAGAAACATTTTTAAATTAATGCACCACTAAATTAGGCTAGAGTACTGCAAATGGCAAGAGGTAATTTGAGAGAGAGAGTGAGAAACAAACAAACATCAGCAGCCCATCAGTCTGAATTCTCAAACCAGTTATCCAGGAGTTGACTAGGAATAGTGACATGTCAGGGAAAAAACCAACGTCTTTGCAGAAAATACAAAGATTTGCATGAATAATTACAGAGGCAATAGTACTCATTGCAGTGATATCTTTCTTAATTATACCCTGTGCCAGTCTGCCACCAGTGTAGTAATTAAATTACTTCCAAACACATCTGAATTGCTAGGAGTCCCTATAGGCACCGAGTAACATTTTCTGTAGGAAAGCCTTCTGAATATCAAGGGTTAAATTTTCAAAAGGCTAGCACTAGAAACCAAATTGTGGTGCAGGTTTGGGTATTTGAGCCTATAACTACCTGATTTGCACACGCAGCCTGGTAGCTGAGAGGCACATGTGCTCAGATATGAACCCATTTTGCAACTACAAAGAGGGAGACTGAGCCTTAGCTCAGCTCAGAACAGACTGTTGAGGATCACCAGGAATGGTAGTCAAATCTCAATCTAATTAATCTAAATTCAAGGGTTTCTTTCCCAGCAAGTGCACCTAAAGTATGAATAAATTTTCCTCTTTGCTAATTTACAACATCAAGGGCTAAATTTTTGAAGACTGTCAGCATTCAAACTGAGCACTAAATTTTCACATGCAATTTCTGTCGCTGAACACTATCAAACGGGGTAACTGCATGCTCAGTCAGGATTATTTTGCATGCATTTTGTTAGGGTTACCATTCGTCCGGATTCCCCCGGAC
>NW_020664419.1:60711508-60755072 GCF_002925995.2 Terrapene triunguis | reverse complement strand
TTTACCTCTCTCCATTCTGAAAATTGACCATTTATTCCTACCCTTTGTTTCCTATCTTTTAACCAGTTACCAATCCATGAGAGAACTTTCCCTCTTACTTTGCTTGAGAGCCTTTGATGAGGGACCTTGTCAAAGGCTTTCTGAAAATCTAAGTACACTATATCCACTGGATCCTCCTTGTCCTCATGCTTGTTGACCCACTCAAAGAATTCTAGTAGATTGGTGAGGCATCATTTCCCTTTACAAAAATCATGTTAACTCTTCCCCAAAGTAGTATGTTCATCTATGGGTCTGACAATTTTGTTCTTTACTATAGTTTCAACCAGTTTGCCCAGTACTGAAGTCAGGTTTACTGGCCTGTAATTGCTAGGGCTACCTCTGGAGCCCTTTTTAAAAATTGGTGTCACATTTGCTATCCCTCCAGTCATTTGGTACAGAAGCTGATTTAAATGATAGGTTACAGACAACAGTTAGTAGTTCTGCAATTTCACATTTGAGTTCCTTCAGAATTATTGGGTGAATACCATCTCGTCTTGGTGACTTATTAATGTTTAGTTTATCAATTTGTTCCAAAACCTCCTCTAATGACACCTCAATCTGGGACAGTTCCTCAGATTTGTCACCTAAAAAGAATGGCTCAGGTTTGGGAACCTTCCTCACATCCTCAACTGTGAAGACGGATGCAAAGAATTCATTTAGTTTCTCTGCAATGGCCTTATCGTCCTTAAGTGCTCCTTTAGCATCTTGATTGTCCAGTGGCCCCACTGGTTGTTTAGCAGGCTTCCTGCTTCTGATGAATGTAAAAAATTGTTTGCTATTAGTTTTTGAGTCTTTGGCTAGCTGTTCTTCAAATTCTTTTTTGGCCTTCCTAATTATATTTTTACACTTCATTTGCCAGAGTTATGCTCCTTTCTATTTTCCTCATTAGAATTTAACCTGCACTTTTTAAAGGATGTCTTTTTGCCTCTTTTACTTTGTTATTTAGCCAGGGTGGCTCTTTTTTGGTTCTCTTACTAGATTTTTAAATTTGGGGTATACATTTAAGTTGAGCCTCTATTATGGTGTCTTTAAAAAGTTTTCATGCAGCTTGCAGGGATTTTACTTTTGGTGCTGTACCTTTTAATTTCTGTTTAACTAACCTCCTCATTTTTGTTAGGTCCCCTTTCTGAAATTAAATGCTACAGTGTTGGTCTGCTGTGGTGTTTTCCCTGCCACAGGAATGTTAAATTTAATTATATTATGGTCACTGTTATCAAGCAGGAAAACAAGTACTCTTTATTATTATCTATAAAGAAGGCTTCAATTTTTTTGTTTGTTTGTGTTCTGTTTTGTGGCTGTTTTTGACATTAGAAATATCAGGTCTTATATACTGTGTTTTTGACAGAGGACTGGAGAAATAGTAGGCATTCATAAGTGATGAGACAGAGTAAAAATGTATAGATTCTAAAGCTAGAAGGATCACTGTGAAGATCTAGTCTGACCTCCTGCATGATACGGGACATAGAATTTTCACAAAATAATTCCTGTTTGAACTGAAGCATAGGTTTTAGAGAAACATCAAATCTTGATTTACAAATTGCCAGTGATGGAGAATCCAGCCACAGCCCTCTGTAAATTGTTTGAAGGTTAATTACCCTCACTATTTAAAAAAGTATGCATTATTTCCAGTCTGAATTTGTCCAGCTTAAACTTCCAGCCATTGTATCGTGTTATACCTTTGTCTGCTAGACTGAAGAGCCCATTATCAAATATTTGTTCATCATGTATGTACTTATAAACTGTGACCAAGTCACCTCTTAACCTTCTCTTTATTAAGCTAAATAAACTGAGTCTCTCACTGTAAGACATGTTTTCCATTCCTTTAACCATTCTCATAGCTCTTCTCTGAATCCTCTCCAAGCTGTCAATATCTTCTTGAATTGTGAGCACCAGAACTAGACCCACTCTTCCTGAAGCAGTTGCACCAGTGCCAAATACAGAGATAATATTCCCTCCCTACTCCTACTTGAGTACGCTAAAATTCCTTCCCCTCACAATTTCTCAGGTTTCAGAAAGTTTAAAACTCTTTGTGTTTTGTTTGTTTTTGTTAACATCCATTTCACTCAAGCTCCTGGCAGAGATTTAGGGGAAAAAATTATTGTGAAAGAACCAACATCTTTGTCCACTTTAGAATCTACGGGCCCAACTCTTGTCTCACATCAAGTTTACAACAGGTTGAGTCCACTGAATTAATTGGAGCTACTCCTAGTTTCTGCAGCTTTAAATGAGGAGAGAATCCAGTAAGGACAGAATATCTCACAGAATACAAACACTATGAGCTAGCCAGAAGAGAATCCAAGATTTGTCTGCAAATACCAGAAGAATCAAAACAAAGATCTAAATGTTGTAAATGACTTGTTTCCTAAATTGCACACTATTGGCCAAATTAACTCGGTCTTCAGTTACACTGGTGACTGGGCCAAATACCAACTGCAAATTAAGCACAACACAACTGCATAGTATGAGCCAGATTTTGGCTTCAGTTACACCCACACATCCCCAATGACTTCACTGTGGTTGCATGGGTGTAACTGAGAGTGGAATTTGTCCAGCTTGTCTTAAATTCAAAATTAAATTAATTCTACCTATCTGGCTTTCATGTTGCTATTGCAGCACAATTTGGAAAGCTAAAAAGGGAAATAATTTGGATGGCATTCACTATAGACAAACTCATAAAAGTGACACTATCAGGTTTCCAAGCTGAAAGCATATCTACAACCTTTCCCCGCTTCAAATCAGGAATTCTAAGTTGGGTGAAATCCTGGTCCTTTTGAAGGCAATGGCAAAACTCTCATTGACTGCAATAGTATCAAGATTTCACCCTTTACATACATAATTCCTATTTTTCTATTTCAAAGGTGCTTTCAATATGATCTTGGCTAGTCTCATTTATATCCTTCCCTTCACCATACTTTCCCTTTTCTCTTATATTAAAACTTCATGATGGGTTTTGTTTAATTTTTAAGAGCAGTTTCTTATGTTTATTTTATTTTATTTTATTATATTGTACAGTGTCCTGTGAGTTTCAGCAGGGGGTAGGATGCTTTATATTGCAAACATTATTCTTATATTCAGGGTTATTCAGTTGGCCATCTTTGCATAGTGGCTTTGCTGGAATAATTCTTTACACATTCTTCTCTTTATTTTGTAGTCAACTGAACATTTGAAACTTGCCTTCAGACTTATGGCGGCTCAGTCTTGCCATCACGCTGCCTGAACAATTTCCACTGATGTCAGTGGATGCTTGTTCTGCTAAAATATGGTAGGCTGTAAAGATCTTCTAGTCTCATGCTGGCCAAGAGCCTATTCGAGCACCTTGTATATAGGTCAGATGAATCAGAGGTTTTAATATACATCAGAACCAGATTCTTAATCTTGCACTAAAACATTTTAGGCCTTTTCTGCACAGTTTTTGTACCAGTATAACTCTATCAGTTAGGGAGGTGAATTTTTTTTTTAACCAATATAGTGATACCAAATACTAGTATGGATGCAGTTATTCCAGTATAAGAAACCTTTATATCGACATAGCTTATTCCCCTCTTCGTATGGCAATAAGCTATAAAGGTATAGTTGAAGTGATACAACTTTTGAGTGCAACAAAATACTCAAGTATTCCTATTGAGATCAACAGCCTTGTGGATTAAGCTACTATTCAGGGTGAGTGAGGGTGGCAGAATCTGACTCTAAGGCTAGGTCTACACTACAGCGGGGTCCGACCTAAGATACGCAACTTCAGCTACGTGAATACCGTAGCTGAAGTTGCGTATTTTAGGTCGACTTACCTGGCTGTGAGGACAGGGGAAAGTCGACCGCTGCCGCGCTGCCGTCGACTCCGCTGCCGCCTCTTGCCGCGGTGGATTTCCGGAGTCGACGGCAGAGCGATCAGGGATCGATTTTATCGTGTCTTCACTAGACGCGATAAGTCGATCCCAGAAAACCGATTGCCTGCCGCCGGACCCTCCGGTAAGTGTAGACAAGCCCTAAGGGTATGTCTACACAGCAAAGAAGAAACAGCGGCTGGCCTGTGCCAGCTGACTCGGGCTCGCGGGGCTCAGGCTATAGGGCTGTTTCATGGCTGTGTAGACTTCTGGGCTCAGGGTGAAGCCTGGGCTCTAGGACCCTGCTGGGTGGGAGGGTCCCTGAGCTTGGGTTCCAGCCCAAGCCCGAAAGTCTGCAGAGCAGTGAAACAGCCCTGCAAGCCCGAGTCGGCTGGCACTAGGCAGCTGCTGGCTTTTTCTTTGCTGTGTAGACATACCCCCTATGTCAATAAACTGTGTTTGTCTTCTCATATGCACAAAGTTTATTTAACCCACTTTTTATCAACCTCATTCCTGGGAATGGCAAGCCACCACTTTTTGTGTGGTTCTTAAAATGATCAAAAGGAAAATCTTTCCAGACAGGTAATTAAATGCAGCTGTTCAGTCAAAGCCACCACTATGTCTTTGCTTCAGGTCGTAAATATCAGTGTTGTGTCTTGCTGGAGATAATGTACTGTAATATTAGAAACACCAATAGTTTGGTATTTAAGACAAACAAAAATATTTTGCAAATTAAAGCTGTCACTGCCAAATTTTCTATATACATTTACTACATGGCCTCTATGCATAAGCTTCAGTTCCCTGGTGCACCTGTCTGTTCCATTTCCTTGAACAAATTGTAAAGTGAAATTTCCAATGCTCTTCTTCTTCACTTTAGCGGTTTAAAGTGCTTTAAAAATGCAGGTCAATATCAATAGCCCCATTCTTTTGATGCGGAAACTGAGGCACAGAAACTTGCTACTTATTACACAACAAGTCATTGTCAGAGCTAGGAATAGACTGGAGGGTGAAATCCTGGCTCCTTTGAAGTCAATGGTAAAACTCCCATGGACTGCATTATGGCCAAGATTTCACCTCAGGAGTCTTGACTCTCCATGGCATGCACTATCTGCTGGTCTATGTTTCCTCATGCTAAAACAGCAGTTTATAATCCTGAGAATTTGTGTCCTCATACTTGTGTGCATCTGCAAATAACGCTGTGTGACCTACTTAATGTAGCCTCGTAGAACTGTGTGGAGCCATTTTTTGATACATAATGGCAGCCCTTGTTGTTGTTTTAAATCACTGAGTTAAAGAAGGAATTCAGTCAGGTGGAGCTGAAAACATCAACTATTTGAAACTGAAGGCTAAATTCTGGCATGATTTGTACCACACTGGTAACTAATAAAAGGCTTCCCTGTCCTGCAGAAGGGCAGGTAGCACAAATGGGTGCACTAACACCTGACACAAATGCTGCTGACCCCAAGGTTGCCCAAGTTAAAATTCTTTAACCAAAAGATAAAGTGATATTTAGTCCAGCAAATCTTTGTCTGAAACTTTTTCTAATTTAATCTGATAGCCATTTTTGAAAGAAGGCTCTGGGGTTTGATGCTGAAATTCAATAAATCAGAGAAAGAGCCAGGGCATAAAAAAGTGTTTTAAAATGGGGTGTGGAAAGAAGGGGACAGAGAATTATTTTTAATAAAAAAAAAAAATCTATTTTCAGGTGTTTTTCTTTTTCACAAAACATAACGTATCAGATAAGCAACCTTTTCACAGAAGCCAAAGTAAAAGAAGATGGATGCCTGCAGTACAAGCAAATGGTAAACAAGTTAGGGAATATTTTCTGGTCAATTTTTCAAATTCAATAAAATCTTCAACAAACTTTTATTTTGCCATTTCCAGCTCCTATATTAAAAATCTATTAGCAGAAAGGCTATTGAAAGGCTGACCATGAGCAAAAAGGCTTTTTCTGGAAACAGTTCTATTCAGTTCTCATGGCTGAACAAAAGCAGATTGGCACATTCAGTTATATACAAAATGTCTTTTAAAGGGGCCTTACCCTCCCCTTTTCCATAGCCACGCGTTTCAGGGTCCTATGTGCTGAAGAAAGCCAGTGAAAGATTTGAAGGGGGTAAAAAAAACAAAACAACAACAACAGAGGCTACCATGGAGATCCTTCAAAGTCGTCTTCTTCTATAGTGGGAGGATTTCCCTTTAAATCTTTTTCAATAGCATATTGATGGCTTTGAAAGCTTAAATGGCATTTGTCAACCATCAGTAAATCTTTAAAACTGTTTCTGCAAATAGCCCAACTCCGAGTCTCAGCTTTTCCCATTAATCTGTACGTAAGGCCACTGAAGACTTTTTCAGAGCTTAGATAATGCGTGGATTAAAAGGTCCATTCAGAAGGGAAAGCTTTAGCATTCACCTTGTGTACATAGCCATTTCACCAGTAGTATTCATGGGTTGTTATTTCAACTCTGCATTTGTCCTGCAAACAAGACATTTTGCCACAAAGGCTTGGTAGAGACATTCTTTAGTGAATTGCTGAAACCTAGCTCCTCTATTTGTCATGGCTTGTTATTTTTATCAAGTGTAATCAGTTCAAATAGGAACCCTAGATTGACAACTTTACAATTATGTTATTATAAAAGAGAAAGGTACGTTTCTTTTAATTCAACAATGATGCTGATTAAAGTACAACTTGATTGCTTTACATAATGAAACACTGTCTTACATTTCCCTTAATCAGATGCCAGTGGACTGTTCTGTTAGTTTTATATTGAATGTAATTAAAAAACCTTTACAATAATCATCATTCATCCACATTTTCTCTTCTTGGCTTCTTATTAAAAGGCAAAAGTCCATAGTTTAGACATTTACCAGGCTTAATATTTTATAACAGGTTGCATCATTTTTCTATTTTCCAATTTTTACACATCAGAGAAATATATTTTTCTTAAATTCCCACAATCCAAACAAACAGACAAGCAACCCCTCCTCCCTCTGCCACACACACACACATTTGCATCTATTAGGGCAGTTCTTACATCCCTTTATTGTTTGTATTCTCTCCCTTCTCCCTTTCAGGTATTCAGGCTTGGGTTCTCCTTCACCATATCTGATTTACCAAAATATTGTCCAGCCATTGTCCAAAGGATAGTCCTTCAGTTTATTCTGGGGAACTCCATTCCTCTCCTACTCCATGAACCCGTTCTCATCTACAGACAGCCTCGGTCACAGCACTCTGCCTTCACTGCAAGGGAGGGTGCGCAAGTCCACTCCCCTTGCCCACAGAGGACACTGGATTTCCAGGAGGCAATTATATGAAAAAAGTAGCTCTGAAGTCAGAGATCTGAGCTATCCCACTGGAAACCTAACATTTTATTATTAGTTATTATTAGTTAAATATTGTATTAGAAATATTTATTCATATGAGAAAAGATGTAAAAAGGAGGAAGAGAAGAAAATCTGATAGAGAAAACTTTATACAAATTTACAATGGCTTTCTGGGGAGAATAGTACTAAAGTATTTTGCATATTAAGAGCAATTGCACTACCTGTAAAACTAAAAAATCCAAACTAAAATCCAAATATCTTCAGATCTTATTGTTCATTGAGTCTCCCCTAGTAGACTATTTTCTCCACGCTGGTCAGTTCATGAAGATTGACATAAAAACACTGCAGGAAACAGACTGGTGAGATTTTCAGGGCGTCCTCCTTTTGTGCTATACAGAACCTCTCCTTCCCCATAATACAGCCAAAAAGAGACAAGTCTTGTAGTGGATTTATGTTTACACCTGGAATCATGTAAATTCTATTCCACAATCCTTTCCTGCTCCCCACTCTAGTCAACAGAAAAAAACCCCTCCTATTGACTTCAACGATAGAGTGTCACACCCAGATAGGTCATAATTGCATCTGATCTTTTTGCCTCTATGGTATTGTCAACATGTACCCAATTTGCTCTCTGTTGTTACTGCAAGGCCTTATTATGCTCTAAAAAGTGTTGGTTTCATACTAGAAAACTCTCCATGATTTGGATCCAGATTCATTCAGAGACCTCCCTCCTCATACTTTTATTTGACAATTGATCCTCTGGGGTGCTGCAGCTGACTGCATTGCCAATGGCATTACATAGCATGTTTGTTAGAGTGGGCCCTATATTAGTAAGGCAGGGGGTGGGGAAGGTGGCAGATGGTTTTAATGGAGGCGAATGGAGGAAGAAACTTCTTCCTTCCTCCCCCTCATCACCCTAGTCTGAGTAATGGCATTTAGAGCACGTTGCAAAGCCTAGTTATTTATTCAGGCCCTTCCTTGGGTGAGGGAAGTTATCTTCCTTTCTGTGGGACAGTGGGAAGGTTTCTTCATGTCAACATGTCAGTTCACTTTATTTGTGGTATGTGTTAAGATTTATTTGATGTAAGTTATTTTAGAGACACGGAATAGGCAGTAAGGGCAAAATTTTCAAAAGTTCTTAAAATCCCATTGAAAATTAATTGGATGTATGCATCTAAATCACTTAGACACTTTTTGAAAAATTTCCCCTCTGTACACTGGAAAAATATAAGAGTCTCCTTTGTTGCAGATTATTTTCTAACATGCAACTGTCATTGTTCCAGGTTTAATCCCATTTTGTTGTCAGAAACCTGAGTGAGTGGTTAGTGGAAGTCCTGATTCTTAAATTCTATTCCCAACATAGCCACACAGTCACACTCACGCTCTGTGATCCTGGGTTCGCCTACTTGGCAAGCAGAAACCTGCAGCTGAGTGTGTCAAAGCGTGGACCTACAGACTCGGGATCATGGGGCTCAAGGTATGGTGATAAAAATAGCTGTGTAAATGTTTGGGCTTGGACTGGAGCTTGGGCTTTGGACCGGAGCTCTAGCTGCCATGTAGATGTACCCATGGTGTCTTTCTTTACCCATCAAATCAAGAACACTGGTCTAGTAATATTTATTTCTCAGTGGTGTGTGAGATGTGCGTCAAACGCTCTGAGATCCACAACGGACTAGCACTATAGAAGTATAAAGTACCATTACTAAGGTTGCATTATTGCACAGCCATTACAGGACATAGACTTCTGGATTGACATGAGAGTGTTTTCCTTTCTTTTATATATCCATGGACTTTTAACTTTTGGGATTTTTCTTTGTGGGTAGGTGATAGCAGCAGCTGAACCAGTTTTGCTGAGAGCGACAAAGACCTGTGGCACCTTATAGACTAACAGACGTACTGGAGCATAAGCTTTCGTGGGTGAATACTCACTTCGTCAGATGTATCTGATGAAGTGGGTATTCACCCAGGAAAGCTTGTGCTCCAATACGTCTGTTAGTCTATAAGGTGCCACAGGACTCTTTGTCACTTTTTACAGATCCAGACTAACACGGCTACCCCTCTGACAGTTTTGCTGAGAAAATTGAGAGCTGCTTGGTTGAAACTTGGGGCTGGATGGAAGGAGGCTAAGAGTAAATAGGAACTCTCATAATTAGGGCAAATGTTTTGTTGTTGGGATAGTTACAAATCCTGTAATTTCTCTGTTTTCTAGAAGAAAAATCGTGGGTATAGAAAGTTGGTTTAAAAGGGGTCCATACCACACTGAAGGAGAGACAACTGAAGCTCTCTCCCTTCCCTCTTGGGTTTGAGTATCCAAAGTTGTGGAGACCCAGGCCAGATTCTTGTCCTATCTCCCAGTGCTATGGCGAATAGGGTGAAAAGTTTAGCTCAAAGCTGCAGCATAGAGCAGCTGTATCTTCCTCAGGGAATATCAGGGGACAATCCTGCACTCCCGCATGGAACAATTAGGGGGGAAACTTGTGGAACTTTCCTCCCTTCCCATAGCTGGAGCTTTTGATCTGGCACAAAGTAATTATGCTCAAATCAACTCTTCTTTCTTTAATAATAATAATAATAATAATAATAATCATAATCATATTTTGCCCTTATATAGTGCTTTTCGTCCATAGATTTCAAAACACTTTTCAAAAGGAGGTAAGTATCATTATATAGATGGAGAAACAGAGGCAAAGCGACTTGCCCACGGACACCTAGCAGATCAGTGGCAGAGCTGGAAACACAATCCAGGTCTCCTGAGTCCCAGTCCAGTGTGCTACCCACTAGGTTACGCTTATTTATGATTAATGCAAATGATAAGTAAACCCAGGTTTAACACAGATCACTGTGGCATCCTAGTGGAGACTTCACCTTTCCTTTATAGCTTTTCAGTCAGCTTTCACCACCTGTGCCCATGCTCTCATATTGAAGCTAATGTAGTTTTGGCAGCTGACATAATGTGTGTATATATTAGGGCTGTTGATTAATCGCAGTTAACTCACGCGATTAACTCAAAAAATTAATCGTGATTAAAAAATTAATCTTAGTTTTAATCGCACTATTAAGCAATAGAATACCAAGTGAAATTTATTAGATATTTTTGGATGTTTTTCTACATTTTCAAATATATGTATTTCAATTACAACATAGAATACAAAGTATACAGTGCTCACTTTATTATTATTATTTTTGATCATCATTTTTAGAGTGCAAATATTAGTAAACAAAAGAAACAGTATTTTTCAATTCACCTCATACAAGTACTGTAGTGCAATCTCTTTATCTTGAAAGTGCAATTTACAAAATAGATTTTTTTTGTTACATAACTGCACTCAAAAACAAAACAATGTAAAACTGTAGAACCTACAAGTCCACTCAGTCCTACTTCTTGTTCAGCCAATCGCGAAGATAAACAAGTTTGTTTACATTTACGGGACATAATGCTGCCTGCTTATTATTTACAATGTAACCTGAAAGTGAGAACAGGCTTTCACATGGCACTTTTGTAGCCGGCATTACAAGGTATTTACGTGCCAGATATGATAAACATTCATGCTTCGGCCATCATTCCAGAAGACATGCTTCTATCCAATGCTCGTTAAAAAAAACAAACGAAAAAAACCCACGTGTTAATTAAATTTGTGACTGAACTCTTTGGGGGAGAATTGTATGTCTCCTGCTCTGTTTTACCCACATTCTGCCATATATTTCATGTTGTAACAGTCTCGAATGATGACCAGCACCTGTTGTTTGTTTTAAGAATACTTTCACTGCAGATTTGACAAAACTCAGAGAAGGTACCAATGTGAGATTTCTAAAGATAGCTATGGCACTCGACCCAAGGTTTAAGAATCTGAAGTGTCTGAGAGGGACAAGGTGTGGAGCATGTTTTCAGAAGTCTTAAAAGAGCAACACTCCAATGTGGAAACTACAGAACCCGAACCATCAAAAAAGAAAATCAACCTTTTGCTGGTGGCATCGGACTCAGATGATGAAAATGAACATGTGTCCGTCTGCACTGCTTTGGACCGTTATTGAGCAGAACCTGTCATCAGCATGGACACATGTCTTTTGGAATGGTGGTTGAAGCATGAAGGGACATATGAATCTTTAGGGCATTTGGCATGTAAATATCTTGTGATGCTGGCTACAACAGTGCCACGGGAATGCCTGTTCTCACTTTCAGGTGACATTGTAAACAAGAAGCAGGCAGCATTATCTCCTGCAAATGTAAACAAACTTGTTTGTCTTCGCAATTGGCTGAACAAGAAGTAGGACTGAGTGGACTTGTAGGTTCTAACGTTTTACATTGTTTTGTTTTTGAGTGCAGGTTTTTTTACATAATTCTACATTTGTAAATTCAACTTTCATGATAAAGAGATTTCACTACAGTACTTGCAATGGGGGAATTGAAAAATTCTATTTCTTTTGTTTTTTACAGTGCAAATATTGGTAATAAAAATAAATATAAACTGCACACTGTACACTTTGTGTTCTGTGTTGTAATTAAAATCAATATATTTGAAAATGTAGAAAACATCCAAAAATATTTAAATAAATGATATTCTATTATTGTTTAACAGCGCGATTAATTGCAATTCTTTTAATTGCTTGACAGCCCGTGTGTATATTATATAAATATAACAAATGTTAAAATCTCAAATCTCCATATCTGAGGAGGTAGAAACAAGGCTGGAGAATCTGTTATCTCATAGACTTCAAGATCAGAAGGGACCATCATGATCATCTAGTCAGACCTCCAGCACATTGCAGGCCCCAGAACCTCACCCAACCATTCCTGTAATAGACCCCTAACTAACCTTTGGCTGAGTTACTGAAGTCCTCCAGTTTGAGGATGATGTCATACTGGAACATATTTCTCTAATGTCTTGCTAGCAGGGGAAATTTATTCTGCAAACTCTGTCAGTGCTTGGAAGTTTTTATTTTTGAAGAGCAATGTCTGTGATATAGAGCATATGCCCCTTTCTATGCATCCACACCAGAAAATATTTTTCCACCTATCTATAATGGCTGCTTTTTTCCCCCCACAGGGGCATTCTCTGTATAGTCTCTCTCTCGATTTTAACAGTTCCTAGCACAAGGTAACTCCAATCCTGTTTAGAGCCCCCCGCTACAATAGAACCACAGTATAAATAATAAATACAGCCCTTATAGTTATTTGATTTTTTAAATATGATCTTCTCATTACAAAACTTGCCTAATGTCTATCCGCTTTTTAAAAGCCAACTATATAACAACATTTTCTTATTTCTGAATACCAGGTAAAGAAAAAACCCTACAAAAATATACTATAGCAAATATTTTTATAACCAATTTCAGCTTTCAATATATATAGTTCAGCTGTAATTATTTTCTGCGCGCACACACACACATTCTCATTCACTTTGGATGGCTCCTGTTGAAGTCATTGGCCAAACTCCTGCTGATTTCAAACAGCATTGTGTGTGTGTGTGTGTGGGGGGGGGGGGTGTTCCCATTTTCAGTAGCTGAGGAAAATTATCTAATTTTAATGAAACCCCCAATGAAGTCTATAAAAATTCCTGGTGAATTCCAAAAGAACCTCAGGTGCTGTAGGAAATAGTGACAGATAATCTTCCTTGGGGCAGTAAAGTGCTATTGGAGGAATTGTGTTTCAGAGGGGATGTAACTTTTGTTCAAAGTTCTCATGACCTTTATGAAAAGAATAGGGATGTTAAGCCTGTGTCCTGCAGAACATTTCAATTTGGCTAATTATATTCTACCTACTAAAAATGCTCTGTGGCTGGATGTGGTATTCTTCTTGACTTCCTGAATTGTCCTGAACTGTTGGTGTAGTGTCTCTGAGATTTCATTCATTTTATTTATTATTAATAAATCAGTTTTTAAAGTGCTTTGGGATTCTTCTGGATGAACTAAAGCATAGTTTAAACTGGACACCGATCCCTGATTCAAATGTATACATTAATTTACTAAGGCCAGGTCTACACTACCGCGGTAGTTCGACGGCTGGCAATCGAAGTTCCGGGTTCGATTTATCGCGTCTGGTCTGGACGTGATAAATCGAATCAGGAAGTGCTCGCCGTCGACTGCGGTACTCCAGCTCAACGAGAGGAGTACCGCGGAGTCGACGGGGGAGCCTGCCTGCCGCGTGTGGACCGCGTCTGAACCGTGGTAAGTTCGAACTAAGGTATGTCGACTTCAGCTACGTTATTCACGTAGCTGAAGTTGCGTACCTTAGTTCGAATTGGGGGGTAAGTGTAGACCAGGCCTAAGTATAGTGAGAATAAAGGTTTGTGGAGTAGGGAAATTACCCTTGTTAAACATTTACCATTCAATTTCAAGTCCTGATTGCATATTATTATTAGTAGTAGTTTCACATTAATACCTAAAAGTCCCTACTTCTATCAGTACTGGATTACTGTACTGTACTTTATTATCAGTACTAATTACTACACAAAACAGTAAAAGACCCTGCTCCAAAGAGCTTACTAGCTAAGTAGACACACAAAGGGAAGTGAAGTCACTCATCCAAAGTCACATAGCAAATCTATGGCATGGCTGAGATTAAAACCAAGGTCTCCGGAGTCCCAATCTAGTGCACCATTCACTAGAGCACAGTACCTCACCTTTGAAATACCCTCTCTACAATGGGCCTTCATAAATCATGTTTAAGGAAATGATGGTTAAAAACTATACCAACCAATACAGGAATTTCCACTAAACGTATAATTCAGAGACTGCTTGCTTTTGATAACAACTGTACAATCAGTGACAGAGCATATGCTCAACATATCACTGACAGAGTACTAGTCAATTGTGACCAAACATCAAAAATGACATGACCAAATATCTATTAAAGGCAAAATGTAAAAGCTACTTAATTTTAAACTGTTTAGGGTGGCAAATAAATAATTGCAAATTCATTTAGGTTTTAAATGAAAGACGTTTAAAAAAAAATTAGGGCCTGATCCTGCACCCTTTACTCATGCTAATTATGGGATTTATGTGAGAATTATTTGCATACTTACGGGTTGCAGGATTGTGTCCTAGCAGTTTATCATATATCTACAATTTAATGAGTTTATAGTGAAATAAAATCTTGTACTTTAAAACCTCTCACCCAAACCATCTAAGCTCATGGCTAAATAGGGGGCTGGAGGGGTCAAGGAAAAAAGAAATAACTGCTCCCAAAGAGCATACTTGAGGCTTCACCCTATAGTGCAAACATTTGAGTGTTTAAAGTCAGATGTCTACTCAGATAGTTCGTTATACAGCTTTTACACTATAGAGCAACAAGTTAGTAGTGTCCAACAATGATGGCCATGTACACTTACAACCTATGTATGTATGACTTATTGGCAGATTCCAATTAAATTAATTATCCAAAAGAAACTATGATGAATGACAATGAACTACGATTAGGAAAATTAAACATAAAAAATAGCTCTGCATGTTATGTTATGTAAAGCTAAAGTATGCTTTCTCCATAAACAAGAACAGAACCTGAATACACTAAAACAGATGATCAATTACTCGTCAAAAACTTTGTTTTATTTGCATAGTATTATAGATTATGCTTTACAATAGCAGCCCAAACACATGGAACTACCTTTAGTCAGGGCCTTTCTTCTATGTCACCATCCTATTTTCAACTAACAATGCACTCAGATGAGTCAAAAACATGTACTTTGCTCCCACCATTACAATTCCTACTCTCCTTTTCTTTACTCTTTTCAAAAACATGAAAGCATTGGATTGCTAATTACTTTTATCCAGCCTATAGGAAAATTAGTTTATCTTCTTGATCAAAGCAAATTAGGCAGATCATGGCTGATTAGAATGCAACAGTAAAATCTCCATACTTTCTATTCCACCCCCTTTTCTCTCAGAAATAGGGCCTGTGTCAAATATGTAGGTATTTCCCACGGCCAGTCTGGACTCTGTTTCCAACAGGCACTGGGGCTGGGACAATGGTTCTTACACAGACACTAAAGTTCTTTAGTTCAGTCATTGTGCAAGAAAAGAACTGGTAACCCCTTAGCTAGTATTTGATGAAACATCTAGATTTACATATTTTCCTAATTGCATTTTTTGAATGTGAGTGAGATTTATCTGACCAGAGTTAAATGCCTCCTTTATTCCACTATCCAAGGCAAAATACAAGTCCATGCTCTGAAAAAAAAATGCATGCAGAATTTTATTCAGCCTGATCTCAGCATTACAATTTTGGTTTTCAATAATGTGGGGGAGGGGAGAGGTTAGAGTAGTGAAAGGAGGGAACATATACCTTCACTTCTCAAAGCATAAATATTGTTTTCCAAAGAATGACTTGCTTAGCTGCTTCCAAGGTACTCTTTTGATTTTAATGCTGAAAACTGCTCCTTGTCATTAAGTTCTATAACCAACATTTTCTATTACCAAAGTGCAGCAAAATTAGTTCCTTGTCCCTCATAATTCATTTCCCCTAAAATTTGTGTCCTATGGCTGTAACAGATTAAAGCTAGGCCATCCTACTACTTTATTTATAATCAATTACTATAAATTAACAGTAAATCTTACATTTAGCTCCATTTAAACTTCACTATGCAGCTGCCCATTTGAAAATAAAATGGTTGCCTTCTTTCACTTCAGTGGGCACAATACAAAACATCCATTGAGCTTTTCCTTTATTGCAGCTGCCAATGCCCAGCCGACTTTTAACAAACCAACCAAGCGGAATAACAATGCAGCTGCAACATTTTATGGTATTTCTGTTAGTTCTCTTTTGAGACTGAAGGTGTTAATTAGGAATCAAAGAATACAACCCTGCCAGCTTTCTTTCACAAACTATACACTGGCCACTGCAGTTTTCAGAAAAAAAAATAAATCTAATAAAGGGACAAAAATGTTGTTTGTCACACCAGTAACGTGTACTTAAGACCCTTTGATCATGAGCTTTTTATGTAGTCTTGTCAGACAGGCTGAAAATATTTTTTCCTCCCTTTTCTCCTTTCTGTAGGCTTTTCTGAATACTGATTCTAAGGCTGTCTGAAAAGGTAAAACACCCAATACTAAGTGAATGCTTTACAGGTGAAAAATAGCCTTCCGAAGCAACCCAGTTTTGTTAAAATCATATCAATAGTCCACATTTTCCATTAAAACATAAGATATTCTGAAATACTTTGTATGTGTCTTTACTATATGATTTAATATTGTAAGTACTTAAACATTTGCAGGTATTTCAATATAAAATATTATTTAAATTACAAAGTTGCTCATTATTGTGTGGAATCATATTTTGCATGAATGTAAAAATAATAATGCAGAATGATGTAGGAGTTTACTTTATGTTGTATAATATTAATTACATATTCATAGTTACATGTATACTATCCAATGTATATTTGCTATTTTTATATATACATATTAAGCATGACCGTATTAGAGTGCCGTATATTCAAAGGTAACAGCATGAAGTCATTACCTTTAATCTTCAGTCAAAGTTAAAAGCTTAAAATAAGTTTATGAAGTTAGCACTGCTGGGAATTAGTCAAGCTTGCTAGCTTTCCCAGCAAGAGGTTTTACTGCTAGATGCACAAATCATGCCAAAATCCATTAATCCGCCCACAGAAAGGCAGAAAGAAGCTCTGGTTGTTGATTTAATGTTAATGAATTGAATGGCCTTCTAAGGCTACCTGCAGAGTTTTCTAAACTGTAAAACAAATAAAGTAATTTTAAGTAACAGTCCAGAAACATAAATAACTCTATTCATCTTAAAAAGAGAGTGTATGAACTATGAAGTTATGAGATATATTGGTAACCACTCCACTTACCTTATAATACTTTATAAGTAAAACCTAATCATTATATATTATAAAAAGAAATTATGAAAATAATGGTACATATAGTGGGGTTCAGCTATTTGGGAGCCCAGGTGCAGTAGACTTGATATTCAAGAGAATGTTAAAACACAGATCTTTGTGATGAGACTAGATTTTAATCAGCATTGACATTACGTACAGCACTATGTCTCATGAACAGTGAAATCTATCATTGGCTCTTATAGAAGATATAAACACAACAAAATGGTTCACCAGAAAGGGTTCTATTTATACTTCTAACAACACCATGAATTTTCCCCCTCGATGCCTTAAGCCTATTATTAGCATAAATTCATACACTACTAAAAATCAGTAAGCATGATGGAGAAATGCTTAAACTTAAAAATCGCATCAAACATTTATGCACAGCGTTAAATTCTCATAAAGTATTTTCTGGAGCCCTGGGACTCAGGGCTTCTGCACTGTGGTGGGGGAGAGGTGCCGGGACTCAGGACTTCTGCCCCGCAGGTTTGAAAATATTCACCAGAACTCTGCTCCGGACAGCTCCGGCTGAATTGAAGTCCTGTTTATGCATAATTGTTATTTTTAGTGAAGTTTACATGGTTTATTATTATAAAGCTACTAAGTATATTTTGGCCTGTTTCCTTTTTTTTGGTTATCTCCTAAAAGAAATCTTAGGACCAAACGCTAGCTTTTAATACATTTGCATGGTTCCCTGTGACTTCACTGGGAGCTGAGCATGCATGTTTAATTAATTTGGCTTGATTTAAAAAAAAAAAAAAAGACACACAAACAATTTTACAGGGATGTTGTCTCTATAGATTAAGCCTTGTTTATACATGGAATAAGGTTAAAACAGCAAATACACTTTAAATTGGCTGCTGTAGTTACTTGCCATAACTTTTATTCTGTTATAACATCATTTTGGTGTTGCAATGTCAAAAATAAATGAAAATATACCTATGAAGGAGGCAAATATAGAAAGAATACATTACTGTATTAAGACATTCATAAAGTAAATTTAATTCAAGTCTTGGAGATAAAAATGTGTTGTCCTTTTATTTAGGATTGTATATATGCAGTTATGTTAGTTATTCCATAACTAGCTGTATGACCTTTTCCATTATAAGCGCAAATTTGATGGGGCTCTCTTAAAAATGCTCTTGTGGATAGACAGAGGATAAATTAAATTTTGTGGAAGTTTGGCATTAAATGGACAAAGTGTTTTTTACATGTGGTGCATTAAGGGGAGGGAGAAGTGTTTTTCCTTTTTTTGGAAAATACTTTTTAGTCATAGTTCAAAAATGGCTTGATGTATAAAGTCAATGTTTCTTTGATTCACAAGTCTAAGAAGAACTAATGAGTGGGATTATTTTTATAGCCGTGGGTGGAAATCTTGCATTTACTTGTTATGAAAACTTGAACTCCGAAGAGTTGGCAGAATTTCTAAACTCTACTGTCATAGGCTGTGAACTTTACATGTAAGCACCTATTATAAGCACCTATGATGGGATTTTTAAAAATGGTCAGTGGTGACCTAACTCTGCTCCCAAAGAAATCAATGGGAGTTTTACCATTGCCTTCAATAGAAGCTGAGTTAAGCCAAAGTAGCGTGCTTTTGAAAACCCCATCTCCTAGACTTAAGGGTCTCCAAGGTTATGTCTATGCTGAAATCAAACACCCACAGCTGGCCCGTGTCATCTGACTTGGGCTCATGGGGTTTGGGCTAACAGGCTGTTAAACTGCAGCGTTGATATTCAGGCTTGGGCTAGAGCACAAGCTGTGGGACCCCACAAGGGTAACCTCTACACCGCAATTTTATGCATTGCGAGCCCAACTCAGCTGACACGGGCCAGTCGCAGGTGTTTAATTGCAGTGTAGACATATCCCAAAGCTCCACATAAACACTTGACTGAATCTAAAGTTCTGAGAGCCAGGTAGTTCCAGTTCAGTGGAATTAGAGGCTCTGCTGGCAAAGATAACCCAAATAGCTCCTGCTCACAGAATTTAGCTACCTGTCTTAGCTACACGAAACACTATCACTCTCCCAGTTCAAATCAGTGGATGCGCTTGAGCCAAAACAAATGGTGGATTCTATCTTGGCACTTTCAATGGAGAGCCTTTGCTTCTAAATTCTTTTCCCCCTTTGGTCTAGCAGGTTCCATATCTGTTTACTTTCAGGACAGGATTTAATTGCCATTTGGTTTCGCAGGTTTTTTTCTGAGGACACAAAGTCAGATACTCTGTTGATGGGGACCATACAAGAACCTGTATAGATAGGACAGTGTTAGTGCAAAAGCTGTCTCCAATTTTGGGGATGTTATTTATTTTTATTTAATGTTGGGTAACCAATTTTGTAGAGTTTTTTTTAAAAATGTATGTGCTTCAGAGTCGATTGTGATGGGCACAGTTTTACAAGTCAGAAAATAAATATACAAATCAGACTTGTCTCTCCCTTGACAAATTTTCTCACTAGGTTAACAGTTCACAATATTTCATGTCTCATCCTCCATATATAACCCACAAACAATACCCTGAAAACCAGAGCCCAATATGAGCCAGCCACCCTCATTCTGCTGCTCTTTCAATCACATGCATCATTATTAAGTTTCTGCAGACCAAATTAGGCTATCAGTAACACCTGTGCCACCCCACTGTGTTAAGCTTATGCCCTCAGTGATGCCCATGCAACTCCATTGACTTGAAGGATGTGCTCAGGTGCAATTGTACTTTAATAAACAATTCCATTGATGGAATGGAATCTGTCTCTCATTCAAGTTTCTCTGTATTGTCTCTGTGAAGGTAACAGAAGAAAAAAGCATTACAACATATTTTTTGTCACTGTCATCAGTGTATATAAATGAATGCACACAGGCAGCAGGCTTAGGACTAAAATATGACACTGTGCCAACATGGCACATACAGCACATCATACTATTTTTGTAGCTGCTAACCAATAATTATATCTACTTTCATTCTTTACAGAATCCTTTCAGATAACTATTACTGCTGCAAAGTTAGAGGAAGTATTGTACACAAGTCTTGACAAACCAAGAGTTTATATGTTGCATCTCCATTCCTAGCAAGACAAACAGACATATTTACAGCAGTGAGGAGACAGATTCTACAATCAACAAAGAAACTTACTGTTAAACTTATCAAACTTCTTTTGCAGAACTAGTTTCCATATGAAGCTACACTCCAAGGTGTTTGCTATTTGTCTCTCTTCCTTCTCAAAGAGCCATCAACATCTTACCCATGCACTTATTTACAGAAAGTTAATGTGACCATCATCTTAATGGTAAAGTATGCATGTATAGTTCCAAAATATATTGTTCTTTTCAACAAAATGTTAAAGATGAAAATTTGACCTAAAACAGGTGAGCATATTTAAAATCTATATAGTTTCTTGAACAATGATCTTATTACAATAAAATTATTATTGGAAACAAAGCAGGTAAGATATTTCTCATTTTCACGGTATACATGAAACCTATCTCATATATATTACAGGTAATTAGTTCAATAAAATTTACAACCATTCATTGAGACTTTTGGGAGGCTCGCTAATAACTGCCAAGCTCTTTAGATCTGATGATGCTTAGAAGGTCTGGTAATTTAAGAGTAGCAACAGGAGTACAACCATTTTCAGGACTACCAGTATCCATTAAATTCTGCTCTCAGTTATCCAGGTAGTAAATCTATTGCTCTGAATTTATGCCTCTGTAAAGGAGAACAGAATTTGGCCCTGTAAATTTCCTGAAACAAAATTAGTTTCCAGTTACATGGCTGCTTTAACATCATTAGTTCCAAATGGCTATTGTGTATTAACCTGATAGTTTGTCTCACAGATTCGGGAATTCGAAGCTTCTCTGGGCAACTCATGTCTAAAAAGATACACCAGAAATAAAAAGAGCCCATAGAAGGGCTACAAAAATGGAATAGAAAGGCAACCATGTAAGAAGAGACTAAAAAGATCAGGACTGTTAAATTTAGAGACATGATGAATAGAAGGAGGTGTGCCAGAGGTATATAAAACAATGCTACAGAGAATCTCAGTCAGGCATGTTTACTCCCTTCTCAGATTACTGGAACAAGGGGACACCCCTTGAAATTAAATTCAACAATTTAAAAACTGATAATTTACACTATGCATAATTAAGCTGTGGAACTCAATGTCACAAGATATTATTTGAGGTCAGTACCTCAGCAGGATTTAAAAAAAGGTTTGGACATATGAGTAATAATAATTTCCACAGTTGCATTAAATATAGCATGATACAAATTTCTGCTTTAGTGCATAAGCCTACAATTAAATATTCAAGTTTAGGAATAAACTTCCCCTGAAGCATTTGGTACTGGCAAATATTGGAATGGTATATTGGATTAAATGAACCATTGGTCTGATCCAGTGTGGCAACTCCTATGTTCCCAGGCACAGCAGACTGCACCTGACAACTTAATTTTGATTTCTTCAAAAAAAATCACTACTTTTTTATATCCCTACGGACCTTTTAAAAGATTGACGACAGTTGACCAGAGCTCAGATAGTGAATTGCAGTAGACTGGACAGCCCCAATCTCCACTGCAGTCTTCTTTGAATTTACCAAGTTCTAAGAGTTTTTGGAATAGTGTTGAATTAGGAACACTAGTGTAGAACCAGTCAGTGTTTTGAAGTAGATGTTAAGAAATGTAGTCAGTCAGCTGGTATCACCAGATATTACCAGGTCTTTGCACCATCTGGGGACTGAATACTTGCAGTCTTAACCCCTGTCTTTCAATCTTTGCAGTTATGTAGGTTTTCTGATTTCAAAAGTGACTGTCAATCACAATTTTATATGGTGTGCTTAAAAAAAAGAAAAGAAAATTGTTCACAGGGTCAAGCAACTTCAGAATCTTTTCCCCATCTTGCAATTATATTTTCTGTATCTCACAGATTGTGACTTGCATAGGAAATGATCTTCTGATCTCCATTCTTCATTTCATCTCTTAAAATGGTACCGAAGCTAACCAGACTACATAATGATTTTGGAATAGGGCATTAGAGCATAATATGAGATAGTGGAAGAGTCTTCTAATTCAGATTTGAGGTCTCGAAAAGTCTTCTGAAAGACACATAGCCAAATAAATTTAGCACCTTGTCTTGTCAATGCCTGTAAAGGTTTACTTAAACTTGAAAACTCCTTTATAAGTCTGGAATGATAACTTGCCATGCCTAGAAAACTTTTCAGTTTCCCAACATAACTTTTCTCCTGACGGGCCACATTTGTAAAGGTATTTAGGTGCCCAAAGATGCAGATAGGTGCCTACTAGGCACTGCCTAGTGGGACTTTCAAAAGCACCTAGACGTCTAACTCCCTTTGAATGCAGACATCTAAATAGATTTTAAAATCTGGCCTGAACAGCTTCTGAAGAAAAAAAATATATCCATAAACTTACTTAAAAATTTACTTTTATAAAATCATATTGAAAAATTCAGACACTAAAAAAAATCCTTCAGGACTTTTGCTCTTTTCTATTTCATAATTTTAATAATTATAACTACAATATAAATAATATATATGACCATCACTGCAGTTGAAATAATTAGCTCTTATGTGTTCTTACATTGAAAGATCTCAGCTGTTGAGATTTCAAGAGTCTTTTATGTCTTAGGCTGTCATGTGGAGGAGATCTCACCATGCATCTGGAGGCTTCATCTAGTTCAAGTTGATGGTTGTTTAAATCCTACTTTGAAACTGCCCTTTAAGAAGGAGCAGGGCCAGTGTACTTGTGCCATATCAGCTGTCCCTAATGAGCTTTAAAAGAGGGTACCTGGGCCTAGAAAAGGAGAGACCCAGAGTCCCCTCAAAGGGGAGTCAGTGAGAGCCTGGGAAGTGGAGGTGTAAAATCCCTTGGGGATTATAGCTCAGGGTGAGCTGAAGAACTGTTTGTTTGTTTTACCTCTGCTGAGAAATAAAAGTGCCTAAAAGAATTTGTGGGCATGACAGAGGGGCTTGTGCAGGTTGGGGAGAAGCCCTGCCATGTTACATTGTGTTTATCAGATATATCATGCCATCTATGGTCAAGGCTGCTTTGGTGCTGCAGCAGACTAGAAATTCTCTGCAGTAGCTTCAGGTATATTCAACAACTGAGGTTTTTACTGAATATGAAAATAAATATTGTCATATTAAATTCATTTTACCCTGCCCCTGAATGTTTGTACTACTCAGGCCAGCATGGTGTGACACTCTGTCTCCATCTGGTGGTGGCTAGGCCACATAGAGGTTGATGAGCCTGTTACAGCCTTGGGTGAAAGAGCTAGGTCTTTTTGCTCAGGAAGTAGAGGTTCATGCATTACAATCCATTGGTACATAGATATACACACACACACACACACACACACCATATATATATCATATATACATTGGTATATATTTTTGGATTGACTATAAAACTGCATCAGGAAAGTTAACAGGGGAAGCTGGAGTTTTGGCAGCTGGGCAGAAAACATTTGGGACTTTTATCAGTTGGAAAGGCTTTGGACACATTTTGGAATTGTGGGATAAACATTAACTGGATGGTTCTGTTCAAAAGATAAATGTACACTGCCAGGTCTATAGTAGGAGGAGTACTGGCTGCACCTGGTTAACAGGTATAGTACTTTTATGGGGATGGGTGCGACAGAAACCCAAAGATAAATAACAGTGTATGGAGACCCCAGCTTAACAAGCTTTCCTCAGAGTTTCTGGTGGCATTATGTCTTGCAAAAGCCTCCAAGGAATGAGTGGTTCTCCACCGCCCTTTGAACAGTGTACCCTCTCCTCCCCAGGGCTGCTAAGCCTACACGAGGGCACAGCTGATACTTTGGCCCAGATTCTGGCTCCTGTGTGCCACTCCTGTGGTATAAAGGGGTCATAAAGAGGTTGGAATGACGTTCCCTCCCTCCTAAATGGCTAGAGTGTGCTCTGCTTGATGGTTCTGAGCAGTGGAACAGGCCATAGGCAGCCATGGGGAGGTCTACTGGCTGCTCTGACTTACTCAGGAGCTGTGCTGGCTTGTGAAGCAGCCCAGAAACTGGGAGTTTCAAATGGCTAAAAGCCACCTTTGCCCTCCTGATGCCCTAGCTTGCACATTAGGCACTGGACAGAATCTGGCCCCATGTTCCTTAGGGAATTGTTGTTTTTGATTGTGTATCTTTTAGCTTACTTGCACATATGTTTTTTTCATACCAATTTCCTTTCCTCCAAAAAGTGTTCTTTGGATATTTCACAATCTCACCAATTTTAGAATATCAAACAGTTTCATCTAAGACCTCACAGCTGGTCATCTCAAAATCAGTGCATACAGTAGATGAGTTGTTTCATCATCATTCTTGTGAAAATTGCATCTCCATGTCACTCAGCATAATGTCTGAAAAGGCTGTGTTCTCACTGATGCTTTTTTTGTCTATCCTGAATTAAATTCTGTTATTTTTCAGTTTCAAACTAAAATATTATGTCACTGCAGCTTGGTGCATCCCTGGTCCTTACAGTTTTTGACAACATAATTCAGTACTATCAGATCCATATTCCATTTACCTGGTTTGATAATTAGATGCTACAGTTTTCAGATCTTGCAAGAACAAAGTTATGCACCATTACTAGATTTAGTGCAGTCTGAAACAGGTGCAGACTGCTACCTATATAGTTTATTAGTATCAGAAATAAAAATCCTGACTTTATTTGTGTTGTTGCATTAACTACACGTGTTGTTGCATTTTATGTTGACCACCAAGGCAAGACTGGAAAAAGTATTTAGTAAATGTTGTATTTTTTTCTCCAATGTTTGCAGCTCCATGCTGAGATCAATCTTGGAATATAATCAAAAAATTAATTGGTGCCTTTCTTAGTATATGAATGGCTATGCTATAAAAACTGAAATTTACAACCTTTTTTAACTAAAATAGAAAAAGCACATGTTTATTATATTACACAGTTAAAACATTTATTCAAGAATATCATGGTCTGATCAATACTGCAAAACCATTTTAGCAGTGTGAAACTCCAAAGTCTCTCTCTGTAACTCTCTTGAGAAACTCCACCTGACATTTCATCTTCATCAATAACAATGCCATGGAGCATAAATGAGAATTTCCTGGACCCTTTGTTCCACGTCATCCTCCACATCTGGTGCTGCCTTGAGTTGTTTCTTTCAGGTCAGCTTACATGATCTTGAACCATGTATTCCTGGGGTGCATTCCAGGTAATTTCCAGCCAGTGGACAGTAGCAACATGTCTATTCTAATTGCATGTGAGTGGATGGATTCAGGAGTTTGGCTGTCATATTGTTTGAAGGACTTAGTTTGACTAATAGGCTGGCAGCTGCTCGCTGAGTTAGACAGTATACAAGTATATGAGTTATTTTGTCAGACCATTCTGTTCTAAGGATTCATACTAAACAGCATTGGTAGAAGGCATGTAGGCATCTATTGTTATCCTTCCCTGTGATGGTCTTGCTGGCATAGAGGAGCACTAAGGTCAGCAGTTTGGCCTGGAAATAAATGTTAATTTGACAAATGCAGCTACTGGAATCCCACACAATACCACATTATGCTACCCTTAAAAGAGGGGTTGAAGGATGAGGCATATTCTATACATAATTTTAACTTGGTTTCACGCTGTTAAGAGTGATATTCCATGTAACTCATGTAAATAGTGCCCTTATAAGATGAAGGAATGGAGACATGATGCTTTTCTGGGAAAGAGGTTTTTTCTTCTATGAGCCCTCGTTATTTTTCTCTTGTGTTTTCCACATATAACAGATACCTCATTTATCAAAATACTATTGTCACATGACAATACAAAGAATGTTTACTTTAATTGGTTTAATCTATATTAACTTATGTTTTGTACACACACACCTTAATTCCGTCTTTTAAAAACTCTGAACACTTTTAATGCAGGAGCTGTGTATTCTGAGATAATCAAAACTGTTAATGAATATTATTTATAATTACTGTCATCATGTACTTAAGCAATTACTCATTCACCAAATTTGTTTGTGTACTCAGCAGATGGTGTTGTTTGGATAAAGAATGAATCATTTCCCATAGAATAGGCACACAATGGCCCAACAACAAGCTTTGCAATAAAACTAATTGTGATGTATCAGGAGTCTGACCCGCCATGAATAAAGTCAATGGAGTTTTGTTCTTCATTTCACTGGAAGCTAAATTGGCTCTTAATCAGTCATCATACTTTTATCAGAACAGATTAAACTAACAGTATGTTGAGAGCATGAAGTGTTTTACTATCTGTTATGTTTCTCATATAGAGATATGACATTGTGCATAATACCATCCAGGGAATCTCAATATTACAAAATCCTTGGGAAATCTGATGCTCTTGTAGCAGTACCCTATGGCCAGACATGCAGGAACATATAACAACATGACCGTAAGATGCTATATTATTGATCAACAATAAATGGAGAAAACAGATTACATCTAACTCCGAGTTCACATGATTTGACACACATAGTCTATAGACTGCCATGGAAGGCAAGACAGCTGAGCCACTAATGTGAGAAGAAATGTGACTCTGATAATTCTATTGGGCTCAGTACATCAGTTTATGATGCTATGTACAGTGCACCTATCACAATGGCATTTAAGTGTCATCCATAAAAACCTGTTAAATTTTTCATTAACGCCACCAAGAAAAAGTCACCATCAAATACAAAACAAAATCCCACCTGCCTTCACTTAACTGATAATCTGCATAGATGGCCACAAACATTTGTGTTGATACAGCACAACAGTTTTATGGCAGAAGCCTGCATCCTGACACAAATAACTTGAGGACAGAAGACTGATACTTGGCTGTATGTTTAAGATCTTCTCAAGAACGAATCTGACTTTTGGATTGCCTCAGAAAAACATACACTCTGCACAGGAATAACAGATAAGTAACTTACTCCCTCTTTAATGGCACACTTTACTCTATAAAGTAGCAAAAGTTACTAACTTCATTTTTTAATACTATGTTTTAAAGCTTTTCTATCATTCAATATTCCAGGGCTGTACATAGACTGTACTAATTGTTGTGAGCTTTTTTTTGTCTTTGTGTTTTAGCAATACCAATTTTGCACAACAAAAGTTAGTTCCTTTAGTATAAGCATAGAACAAAGGAACAAAGTCTGACCTGGTGTAACTCCATTGAATTCCATGGAATTACACACAGGAATGAATCTGGCTCTAGGAAAGATAGGAATAATAGTAAGAGGCTAATATGGCTCCCCTGGGAGCTCTTTAATAACCTGAAAATCAAAAAAGAATCCTACACAAAATGGAAGCATGGAGAATCCTACAAAAAAATGGAAGCATGGAGCACAAAAAATAGCATAAGCATGTAGGAACAAAATCAGACAGACTAAGGTGAAAATCAGTTACACCTAGCGAGGAACATAAAAGGCAATAAGAAGAGGTTCTTTAAATGCATTAGGAGCAAAAGAAAGATGAAGGAAAGTGTAGGTCCTCTACTTAGCAGTTTTTACTAAAAAGGTTAATGTCAACCAGATACTCAGCACAATCAATATTAACAAGAAGGGGGAAGGAATGCAAACCAAAATAAGGAAAGTACAAGTTAAAGAATATTTAGACAAGTTAGATGGATTCAAGTTGGCAGGGCCTGATGAAATTCATCCTAGGGTACTTACGGAACAAGCTGAAGCAATCTTGGAACCGTTAGCAATTATCTTTGAGAACTCTTGGAGGATGGGTGAGGTCCCAGAAGACAGAAGAAGGGCAAACATGGCATTTATCTTTAAAAAGGGGAACAAATAAGACATGGGGAACTATAGACCAGTCAGCTTAACTTTGATACCTGGAAAGATATGGAACATAATCAATATGTAAGCATCCAGAAGATAACGGGGTTATAAGGAAGAGTCAGCATGGATTTGTCAAAAGGCTAACCTCATTCTGGGGTGTAGTGACAGGAGTGTTGTATGCAAGACGTGGGGTGGGGGTAATTGTCCCATTCTACTCAGCACTGGTGAGGCCTCAGCTGGAGTTCTGTGTCCAATTCTGGGCACCACATTTTAGGAAAGATGTGGACAAACTGGATACAGTCCAGAGGAGAGCAAAAAAATTATAAAAGGTTTAGAAAACATGACTTATAAGGAAAGGTTAAAAACTCTGGGCATGTTTAGTCTTGAGAAAAGAAGACTGAGGGGGTTACCTGATATGTCTTCAGATATGTTAAGGCACGGGTTCTCAAACTGGGGGTTGGGACCCCTCAGGGGGTCATGAGGTTATTACGGGGGGGGTCGTGAGCTGTCAACCTCCACCACAAATCCCGCTTTGCCTCCAGCATTTATAATGGTGTTAAATACAGGGCCGGCTCCAGGGTTTTGGCCGCCCCAAGCAGCCAAAAAAAAAAAAAAAAAGCCGTGATCACGATCTGCGCCGGCACTTCGGCGGGAGGTCCTTCGCTCCGAGCCGGAGTGAGGGACCATCCGCTGAATTGCCGCCGAATAGCTGGACCTGCCGCCCCTCTCCGGAGTGGCCGCCCCAAGCACCTGCTTGCCAAGCTGGTGCCTGGAGCCGGCCCTGGTTAAATATATTTAAAAGTGTTTTTAATTTATAAGGGGGGGTTGCACTTAGAGGCTTGCTATGTGAAAGGGGTCATCAGTACAAAAGTTTGAGAGCCACTGTGTTAAGTAAGGGCTGTTATAAAGAGGATGGTGATCAATTGTTCTCCATGTCCACTGAAGGTAGGACAAGAAGTAATGGGTTCAATCTGCAGCAAGGGAAATTTAGGTTAGATATTAGGTAAAACTTTCTAACTATAAAGGTAGTTAAGCACTGGAACTGGCTTCCAAGGGAGGTTGTGGTATCCCCATCACTGGAGGTTTTTAAGAACAGGCTCGACAAATACATATCAGGGATCACCTAGGTTTATTTTGTCCTGCCACAGTGCAGAGGACTGGACTTGACTTCTCAAGGTCCCTTTCAGCTTTATATTTCTAAGGGCTTGTCTACACTACCCGCCGGATCGGCAGGCAGCGATCAATCCAGCAGGGGTCGATTTTCATGACTGCTGAGCACTCTCCTGTCAACTCTGCTTGCTCTTCTCGTTCTGGTGGAGTACCAGAGTTGACGGGAGAATATCAGCTGTTGACTTCCACAGTGAAGACACCGCGGTAAGTAGATCTAAGTACGTCGACTTCAGCTACGCTATTCACGTAGCTGAAGTTGCGTATCTTAGATCGACCCTGCGTGGTACTGTAGACAAGCCCTTAGATATGTCGTCTTTTTTCTCCACTCCCTCTAAAGATTTAAAATATTCCATCCAAATAATCCATGAAATATTTCCAGTTACAAAATTTTAACACACACTTAGTCCTCATATTAGCGTTCTCTAGACAATTAAAGATTCTTTACTCAACTTTTGAATTCAGACAAGTTTTAATCTTGTTCTAAAAATTACTACACTTGCCCCTGTTGTTCTTTACCAGAAATGTTTTATGTTTCTTCAAGAATTTATTCAGTTAGGGTACAGTTTTTCCTCTGGCTTGTGCACAGGATGGAGGGTGCAAGTACATCCCGTGCACTGGCCAGAGACAACAGAAATCCTTGCATTCAGAGATGCACGTTACCCCAAAAAGAGCAGGGATGAGGTAAGGCCATGCACCCTGAGGTGCTCACAATCCCTTCACATACTATTCTTGGGGTGATGTGGTTTTGCATTAGCCTCT
Organism: Terrapene triunguis; assembly: GCF_002925995.2. NCBI lineage: Eukaryota > Metazoa > Chordata > Testudines > Emydidae > Terrapene > Terrapene triunguis. The sequence continues at coordinate 60,725,356 of NW_020664419.1, read as the reverse complement.
ATTCAGGGCTAGGCCTAAAATGACACAATTTGAGCCCTGTGTATTGATCAAAATTTCCCTTTTCATAGTCCTTCCTGCCTCATTTATAAACAACTAAGAGCAATACTGCAAATGTCCACTCTTCCTCTTCCACAAAATGCAGGCCTTGTCTACACTGGGGCCTACCAGCCACCAAGGGAGCTATACTGATGTTACAGTTGAGGCTACACCAGCATAACTGATTGCCAACACCACCTACTGTAGACACACAGCACTAATGTAAACTATGATTTGCACCACTGCTTACCCTTAGAATTTGAAGCTAGGGTAAGCTGCCCCACTGCAAGCCAGTTTACTCCAGTACAGCACCAGGTAGTCCTGCTTCCAAGCCACATGTCTTTTCTCTCCCCATAACACACTTTTGATTTCTCTGTTGACCTTTGTGTAACCACATATGCTTATTCTAGGTGAAATTCAGAGTAATTGGGCTGTATGTAGGGAACTCTCCAGGGGTCAGAATTCACAAATTCCTTGGTCTTAATGCTGGAACTGAGGCCACATCCCTCAGTGCCCCCTACAAAGGCATTTCCAGCCACGGGATCTGCACCCCTCCATTAGTCTGCTCCCAAATCCTCCTTCTACTGCAACTGTTTCCGCGCCAGTGCAATAGGTGCCTCTACGATGCACTAGGGGTGTGGTGTCACAACCAGGACGAAGGTGGTCAGACCTAGTGGTCAGAGCAGGAGTTGGGAGTCAGGCCGAGTCTAAGGCAGGCCAGAGAGTGAACTGAGAGTCAGGTGTCAGTCAGATTACCAGGAGATGAGGGTTGTGCACCAGGTTACAGACAGCAATTGAATAGCAAAGTCAAGGATAAACTAGGGTCAGAAGCCAGAGTCTAGGATCTCTCACAAGTAGGATCTGAAGCAGAGGAAGGCAGGCCAGGTTATTGCTCAGACAGAGTCCCTTCTATGGCTTCCTGGTTTAAGGACAGGTATTGGCCAATCAGCGGGTTGTGAGGTGCTGCCACTCAGGTCCTGCTGGGTGATACTTCTGGCCTATCTCCATGCCCCTCCCGCTCCTGAAATGCTCCCTGCGCCAGGGGCTGCAGGGAGAGAGGTGTAAGAGCTAGCTATGCTGATTCTAAATCCACTGGCTACGTGCGGATGGTTTCAAACTCCTTTGCAGTGCCTGAATAGCACAAAGGGAGCAGAGACAGGTGGTGTCTCAGGGTACGTCTACACTTACTTCCTGGTTCGGCGGCAGGCAATCGATCTTCTGGGATCGATTTATCGCGTCTAGTCTAGACGCGATAAATCGATCCCGGAAGTGCTCGCCGTTGACGCCGGTACTCCAGCTCGGCGAGAGGAGTACGCGGCATCGACGGGGGAGCCTGCCTGCCGCGTCTGGACCCGCGGTAAGTTCGGACTAAGGTACTTCGAATTCAGCTACATTATTAACGTAGCTGAATTTGCGTACCTTAGTCCGAAGTGGGGGGGTAGTGTGGACCAGGCCTCAGACTGCTCCAATACTTGTTAAGGGATTAAATAGTAGGGGCCAAAGTTTAGACCCTGATTCCTCCATAATGCGGAACCATTTCATTGCCCACTTGCTTGCAGAAGTTATACAAATCCTGACGAAGAAGGTTCCCTTCTGAGGTGGCTTTATAATGGATGTAAGTGGAAGCCAGGCCCTAGGGGTGACATTCAGAGAGGTGCTACAGATGCTCAGTGTCCCCTTACTGCTTTCTCCTCCAGTCCAGTGCCAGTGCCAATGTTCCTCTCTGACAATCAGCCAGGTGGGATTTCAGAGGGGTCATCAGGCCAAGAAAGGATCTCTTGTTTAACAGCTTACAGCAGAACTAAGAATGGTCCTCCCAGGCAAACATGGGAGGAGGGCGAGAGAGAGAGAGAGAGAGAGAGAGAGAAGGAGGGTGGGGGTAAGCAATAGGGAGATTTGGAGGCAATTATACTCACCCACTGATACAGAGTGTTTGCCCGGCATTTGTTACTCAGAGTTGCAATTTAAGAGCGGTGAGACTACTAGCTTTCAGTATGACCTTTTTATTTTCAAGTGGTGTGTAGCCAGGAGATTGGAAAGAAAAATTTTCAATAAGGATCACAGTGCTGTGATATTTGCCTTTGTCATCTCACGAATAGATTACCACAACATACTATATCAGGGGCTTCTTCTTAAATTCATTTGGAAGCTGATGCAGAAGGTGGCAAGTCACTTCTTAAATGGGTATCTAACTGTGTGCATATTATACCAATACTTTGATCTGTATTGGCTGCCTGTTCATCTCTGGGTGGAGTTCCAGGTGTTAGTTTTGACCTACAAAGCTCTAGCTGGCCTGGGACCTGACTGTTTGAGAGATTGCCCCTCTCTCTGTGCCAGACGGTCACTGCTACAATCAGTGGATGTGCTCAAGCTGACACTTTCTTAATATAAAAGGAAAGGAGGTTGTGGCAGGGCATTCTCTATGAGAGCCCCATTGCTTTGGAACTCGCTCTCTGGTCCAAAATCGTCCAGGTTTGTTGCCCTTCTTTTTATTGGGCTTTCGGGAAGGGAGGTGTTGCTTAAGGGTGGTATTTAGGGAACGTGGGGTATTTTTCCTTATTTTTTTTCTTTGCTGGGAGAGCTAATTAGCTACTGTCACATATACCTCTACCCCGATATAACGCTGTCCTCGGGAGCCACAAAATCTTACCACGTTATAGGTGAACCCACGTTATATCAAACTTGCTTTGATCCACCAGAGTGCGCAGCCCTGCCCCCCCTGGAGCACTGCTTTACCACGTTATATCCGAATTCGTGTTATATCGGGGTAGAGGTGTATGTGGAAGTTGCTGTTGGTTTGTCTTTCTTTGGTTGAGTTTAAAAATAATTGTCAAGGAAAAACAGAGACTAGGATAGGTGTCTTGTCTGTGGTTATCATCCCGATTCATAAATAAATAATGTTAGGCCCCTTTCACAAAGGGGGCATTTCTTTCTGTTCTAAACCCTACGGGCCTTATCCTCCTACTGCCTGCTTAGTGGAATTGCACAGAGCTTACTCCTGCCTTGTATGTAAACTGGACAGAACATGTAATGTAAGGCTTTGTCCAGTGAGATGTTAATCCTCTAAGAGGGGATAAGAATGTTTTGAAGATGTCCCTTTGTTCTGAAGGAGCTAGAGTATTTCTTCTATAGCTGAAGACTATGATTAATCAATTTGATATGCCAAAAACATTGCACCAAATTCTGGTTACGTTAGTCAGAGCCAAAGGAGCAACTCCATATTTGCAATAATGTAACTGAGAAGAATCTGACCCACTGGAAGGAAACAACCAACCTTAAATTGTATGTAAATGATCTATAAAGAATTCAGAAAGCAGTGCATGTGAATGAAGAATTCTTTTTGGCGAATAGACAAGTAAAAAAAGAAAGCATTTTAGCTGCAAAATTGGGTAGCGGTTTTAAGCATTTGAAAGACAAATGACATTGGAGAAAAGACTGGGTTAACGAGGAAACACTTGAAGAAAGTATAATCTTAGTTGGCATGCTGACTAGGAAGGTCAGCCCAGTGCACGCGTTCTCAGCTGGAGTTGGGCTCCCTCTGCCAGGCCAATTGTCCTCTGCACTTCAGATACCAAACTAAACTGAAGGTGCCTTCACCCTGCCAGCTCCTTATATTCTAGCAGCTTAAAGAGAGTTTCCTTTTTCCTGTCAATTTATGTATAATTTCCTTACACTACAAAGAAGGGAGGTTGTGTGTGTGTGTGTGTGTGTGTGTGTGTGTGTGTGTGTGTGTGCCTTTTTCCCCCTCTGAATAGCACAAGGCTCTATAGAAAGCAGTGTAAAGACTCATTCTTTAATACTGTGTTCCCAGTCAGTAAGAATGACAGTCAGTCACTTTTTAAAAGAAGCTTTAATTTGTATTTTATTGATTTTCATACTCATCCTTCTGTAAACATGAAGAATGCAATTATGATCTACCTGTTTATATTTTAAAACTAAAAATATTCCTATCAAGACATATAAAACATTTGTGATTTAAAATACATTGTGAAATATTCCAATTTGTACACACTTCTAATTTATATATGTACATATAAATGTCATGAGCAAAATTTACATAGGGGAAAAGAATTTGAACAATTTTCTTTTCAGAGTAGGTATTTAGGGCTAGATTCTAATCCTGATTTCACTGCTGTAAATCCAGAGTAACTCCAGAATCTGGTCCTCAGTCTATTGAAACAGTGAAATTATACTAGCCACCTTTCTGGGCCAACTTGCCAATTATCAGTTTAAATCATATAGTAGCCATTTATTTTATTTCAGCTAGAGGACAGCAAGAATTGTTTAGAATGTTTGAAATCTGTAAACAAGTATTTCCTGAAGATAAGGCAGGTATTTTACTAGCCATGCCACACCTGCACATTGTCAATTGATCTGGAGGTTGCAAGAAGACTTATAAAGGCTTGCTCTTGCCTGAGACACTACTCTGCTATTTGATCTCCTTGATATCCTGGAAGTGATTTCAGTTTATCTCAGACCATGAGGCACACAGGACTGAGTTTGTATCATAGGGTGGGGAAAAGATAAACAGAAAAATGTGCAAGCTTATTCAAAGATTGTAGTGGGAGGAGGGGTTTTTAGGTTTTGTGTATTCTTGTAATAAATATTACCGTAGCTCTTTTCTTGTAAATGTCTCAGCAGTTCACTTTGTTTCTGGGAACATAATTCTACTACTTTTTAAAAATAGTGAAATCTTTAACTTTCAAATATTCTAATTCAGTCCTTGAAAATTTTCCATGTGCTTAATAGCACATATTGAATATATTGTTGTGGAAAAAGAAAGAAGGAGATCAGAATTTGTTTAAATGAGAATATGTTGTAACCATTGAAAAGATTTTGTGATCTGTTTTTCATATATTTTACCAGCACAAATAAATTTTATCTTCTTAATTTCAAAACTAGTTTGCCTTAACATCAGACGGCACTTCTGTGAAACACTATGCAAATCAAACTTCTAATTGACATATGCCTAAACAAATTTATAATTTACTCAATTTAAATCTTTATTTATGCAAATAAAACTTAACATAAATGAATTTATGAAGCAAATCATAAAGGAACAAAACAAACAAATTATCATACTATCTATATCTAAAATACAAAATTATGAAAACAGTAAAAGGCCTGGGCCTGCATTTCTCTTGCACTCAGACCTCTCCACTGAATTAATTGACAGTTTAGGTGTGCAAGAAATGCAGGATTTGTGCTGGTTGGGTAGAATTGCTATTTGTAATAATTTAATCTATCTCCACAGTGGAGATAGATGTTCTTGGTAATCTAACTTCTTATAATTTAAAATTGCATCACATAAGTTTAAAAAGCAGCTCTTCAGTTAGCGTGTTAATAAAACAATTCTTAAACTTTGAAGTTGGCCAGATTTTATTTTTTAGAATATCAGTTATTTTGGAGATGATGGGTGGTTGCACGATTGAAACATAGAACTGGGAATCAGGAGTTCTGGCTTCACTTCCTAGCTCTTTCACAAACTTTCACCGTGACGTTGGACAAATCATTTTCTGCCTCGGTTTTCCTTTTCATTGTAAAAATTCAGGATAATACTTCACTAGCTCACAGTATTGGAATGAGGCTTAATGGGAGTTCCACGTGTGAAGGACTTACAGATGCTGACCTTAGTGTTCGCTGTAGTACATTGATAAGAAAGTGACATACTGTATTCTTAACTTGCAACTCAAGTCCCTATGCTGCCCTCTATCAACACATGGAATTCACATTAACGTCAATAGGAATTGTGTACATGCATTTAGCAGATTATGTGGGCTTAAGTAAGAAGAATATAAATTGAACTTAAAAAAAATCAAATAGCATGTGATAGCAAATATACAACTTTGAACAACAACAAGAATTCTTTTTATAAGGGAGGGGAGAACTGCTATGGTAAGTGGGAAATGCTGAATTCTGTAGCTGGGTCCTTCCGTAGACTTCATTAGCTATACAGCAATAGCACCATAGCACAGTCACTACAATAGATCATAATAAACTAACTCATCTCCTGTATCTCAAAATACAAAGCTCAGGATACCTGAACAACCTTTTTCTGTCAATTTTTAATTTCCATTTTCTGATTCTCATCAGGAAGCCACTATCTCTTTTCTCCATCAGGCAAACTATTCAGATAAGATATGAGAGGGTGGAAATATGACAAAATAAAAACTTACAGTAGATAGTACTCCTGATTATGTCTATTACCAGGTCAAATAGGTACAGGAAAGGGTCTAATAATAATACAGGTTTCATAGGAGGGGGAGTTAGTGTAAGGGTTTGGACTCAAGCACTCAGCCTGTTTTGGGAGAAGAATTATTGTAATTAGTGAGAGTAAACATCTCTGTTTTTCAGCAAAAGAACTATGAAACATAAAATCTGGCTGGCAACTACCAAATGAAAAACACTTTTGTAGCAAATACACGTTTTAAAATTTGTCATTGCTTATCCACCTAAAGAAAATGAGACATGACAGTTCTTTGTTTACACAGGGCCGGAGGTACTCCATTGCATAATTAGACAATGTTTTATCAATCAAATGATGATAGTCCTGAACAAATGATAAGGAATAGTGTCACACTTTTTAAACAAACATTCTCATTAATGACTTTCTACAGGACAACTGGAATAATGCATATGGATTGTCTTGGTCCTTTAAAATTCCTCCTTTCCTGCAGTGGATTTTCTACCCTTCAGGATGTATTCCATTAAATAACAGTGAATTCATGAAAAAAATCTTGAGACCCTTTCTGTAAACATGAGGAATTTTAGAGGGCCAAAATTGCATAAGGAGTAGCACCATTCTTCAAGAAACAGATCAGTAGAAGGATATTTCTTTTAAACAGCAGCAGTCCACAGTACCAGCATTATCATCATCATGCTCAGCTATACTTTCCTTTTTCACAAATTAGTTAAGAAACAGGCCCTCAAGAAATGGGACACTTTCCAGTTTTAGCATTCATCCCATCAAGTTAAGTATTTTATTTCTGTCTTTACTACATTCAGAATAGTTACTCCAATTATGACTCTTCAAAGCACACAGTAAGCATCAAAAGCGGTTTCTCTCTTATACTTCGAGCCCCAGCCTGCTCCTTTTGAAGTCAATGGCAAAATTCCCATTTGGCTTCAAGACTATACCCTTATTCAATATTTTATTGTGTATGTGAAAAGTTCTGTTTTATTACAGAGTATAAACTATAATTCATTAACAACTATCCTTGTTTCTTAAAATATGGCAATTCACTCTGAAAAGTCTAAACGTACTCTAAGTAGTATAATAAACTAAAATGAAATAATAATAAGTAATGATCTTAATAAATAAGAATCTTAATATGAGGCAACTTAACTGATGTAGTGAGCAACACTCTAATAGGCTAGTAAGCCTCAGCTGGTAGAAAATAGTAATATTCACATTTTCTAATTATTTCAATGTCAGAGCAATTTTAAAAACTTGTGTATTCCTGTCAAGTTAAATTTAGGAAACACAATAATTGAACAAAATCTGTTTTACCATTACTTGAGAATAGATCACCAAATTTAAATTATAGCCAGAGCTCTGAACAACATACATTTAATATGCATATTCTTCTTGTCAAATAAACAATTTTGTTTCTTTTATCAAAGCTATTTTCATTCAATTTATCTCCTTCTCAATATATGTTTAGTACTTAGAGTTTATTATTCACACAGCAGCTCTACCTTTTTTGTGTTACCAAGTTTCACGACCATAGGTGAAGGGGAAAATGAATTCAGAATGGGTTTTTTCCCCCACTTGAAATTTGGATTGGTAATCCCATCAAAGCATCTTTATGATAACTGTTGCAACAAGTATGTCAACAGGAAAAAAAGCATGGATAAACACATTCAGCATCAGATATACTGTATCTAGATGCAGAGAACTTGGACTCATCTGCAAAAGTGTACATAATCAGAAATTAAGACAATTTATAGTGTTAGTAAAATTAGTGCCTTGTACTAGTAGTTTCAAAACAAAAACCAAGACAAGCAAATCAGTGACCAAAAATAAATAAATAAATAAATAAATCAGTTTTTTTTTCTTTCAGAATTTTTCCTGGTACCAACTCCTATTCTCAAGCCCAACACAACTCAACACACAACAGAAAGTGCACAGTCTTTGATTAAACTGCAAGCAATTCAATAGAGACTCAGCTGAAATGTTCAAATCACGCAAGTATCTCTGTCATAAGAAAGACCAGGGCTAGAGGGTCTGACATAAAGTAACAATTATCTGACATATGAACAGCTCTTGTACTTCCAACCACCTGTTTCAGCACGGGGCTAGTTTGATCGGGAACACGTTTAAACTACTGTTTTCTCCGCATGTTCTGGGTGATGGAGTTACTTGTTCTGAATAACAAAAAGCAGCAGCGCTGTATTTGAATGTTAGCGCTGCATTTTACCCGCTCTCTCTTCTTTATTCTATTAACTTTCAAACCCCTAGACAGATCAGTTAAAGATTAAATCGGCAGCAGTTCAAAGCCTTGTCCCGGCAAGCAAAGGTAAAGATAACGTACGTGTAGCTCTAATCCAGGTTTTGCTATTGCCTCACTTTTAATTACCCAATAAATGGCCATCATATAGTAATCCTGTAAGTATATCAGCCCGTCTGGTTTGGGTAACGCTAGGGCAGACCGACGTCTCTAAACGCTTTATAACCAATTTCTTGATTAAAAGGCGATTAGGAACTTACTGAAGTGATGGATGTGGAAATGGATTCAAACTATTCAGCCCTTGAGCAAGATAGTGATCGGGCGCATTTCCTATGGAGGCGGCTGTCATCTCGGGTTAGCGCAGGGAGAGCAGCACATCTGGGCTTCCACAGCGCTCTCCTTTCGGCGCAGCTGGAGCAGAGCCCGCTCTCGGCAGTGTCCCCAGGTGCACGATCGGCCTCCGCGAGGCTGAGCGCCCACCTCGCAGGCAACTCCCTGCTGGTGCCTCGCTCCCCACCCTTGCAGCCAGGGGCCTAGCCCCAGCTGCCGGTCCCCACCCCCCACTCCCCGCGGCCCCATAAGGGGGGGCGGCCACTTACAGGTAGGAGGTGAAGAGGCTGAGGTTGGTGGGCACCGCTGTGAGCCCCCGGTCGGAGCAGTCCGCCCTGAGGAGCATCCCGTCCTGTTCACACTGGCACAGGGCCGGGCAGCCCCTCTGCCGCCTCCCGGCGGGGCTCGCCGAGCCCCCGCTGCTAGCCCCAGGCAGCCCGAGGAAGCAGAGCAGGAGCAGCGCGCTGGCCGGGCAGGAGGTGTCCATGGTGCCAGCGGGCGCTGGTAGCCGCTGGGCTCTGCACCGCTGTCCTGTAGGGCGCTGTTTTCACACACACACACACCCCGGCTCAGCCGGAGACTGGGAAAGAAGCTGCCGCAGCCCCAGCTGCTGATGCTGCAAGGAAGCTGCCCGCCCTAGCGCGGGGAGCTGCTGCTGCTCTTGCAGCCGGAGCCTGGCCTGGAGCGCGAGCTGCTGGAGCCGGAGCGGGAGCCCGAGCTGCCGCCGGCGCGCTGCGCTCTGGAGCAACATCTCAGTTTACACGCTGTTTTAAAGAGCCGCAGCCTGCCCCGCGCGCCCACTGACGCCGCCCAAGCTTTGCCCGCGGCCGCGCTCCTGGGTCCTGCCAGCGCCTCTGGGAGTTCCAGGAGCGGGAGGGGGGAGATCGGGAGAGGGGCGTTCTTGGCCTCTACCTGCCGCGCGTGCTGCCTGTGGAGCGCGGCGGGCGGTGCACAGAGCAGGGCCAGCCCTGGGGAGAGGCGGCGGAGGCGGGCTGGGGCTTGGAGCGCCAAGGGGTGCGGGGCAGGCCCTGCCGGCTCAGCCCAAAGGCGAGAAAACGGAGTAGGGCAGGGAGCTGCTTGCAACCCAGGCAGTGCCGCCAGGTTCCTCCTGGGTGCCATGTGCCGTCCGTGCAGCGAGCTCCCCCAGCCTCAGCTGGAAGGCACTGACTGAGAGCAAAGAGGTAGCATTGGGAGACCATGTTCCCAAAGTGACTAAGCCGTTTTGGCTCCTTTGAAGTTTTTACCCTAAGGTTTTATCCAGTATTTAGATGAGATCACACAAGGGAGGCTTCTTGGGAAGTTTAATTTCACATGTAGTTGGCCTTGTAATAAAAAGCACATTTGAGGACAGTTTGACTGGCCTCTGAAATGTTTTCAAGTCAAATGCCACCTCCAGCTTCTGGCAGCACATGGGACCCTCCTGGTCAGAAGTCAGACAATCCTACAAAATTGGGGACAAGTTGTGTCCTTAGGAGAAAAGCAGCCTGTATGTATTATTATTATTGACTGATACCATTATACCTCTGCTTCATGGGTTAGCACTGCAGAGATAAGTAATTTTCAAACATAAAAATGATATAGTGTCTGGGCTGGGTAGAAATGTGGCACATATTGGGCTTGAAATGAAAGACATTTCTCATACTGGGGGACAGTTTAGTGGCATGTCTGACCTGATCAGACCAGCTGAAGTAACACTATACTTACAGACAGAACAGGCAGTTGGCTAGGGCACTTTAGTATCTGATTAATTTGAGTGGCTACAGGCTTTGAGGGGTGTCCATTTTCCAGTTGTTATAGGACAGGAAAGCTTGTTGCATCAGCCTGTAAACCAGCATCACCTTTACTCCAGTAAAATGCAACACCAAAGCTCATTCTTTACAAGAGTAGAACATTCCTGTAACATTTGCTGCTTTCACATTTTGAAAAACCAGCTCTAACATGATATGCATAGTGATTTTGTACTGATCTCACAGCTATACAGAATTTATTTTATTTATTTAGGGTTAGAGCAATATAAAAATACATTTCAAAAGCTAAAAGGAAATTAGGGGCAAACTTCTATTGTCTTTCTATGAGAGCTGGGTGCGTGACTCCCATTTGTGCCTTTGGAAATCTCTACCTACATTAATATGGATTGGATTTGCAGCTGGTGCAAATTGGTGTAGTTCCATTGACTTCAGTGAGGTGGTGCCAATTTATACCAGCTGTGAATCTGTTCCTAAATTTCTGTTCATCTTAATAGATCTTTAGAGACTTTTATTTCTCAAACTCAATTAGACATGAGTTTAGGTAGTAAATGGGTCCTTAGGCCATATCTATCAGCATAAAGCAATTCAAAATTACATTTTCAGTTTTATGGGGCCAATCCTAAATTTTGATGGATGGTCAGGGATTCCTGTCATGAACAAGGAGAACCTTGCCCATGGTAGCAATCCCCAGCCTTTTTCTGCACCTTAGATGGAACAAAAGATGGATTTTGGCTGTGGGAGGCGTACAGGCAACCTGTAAGACAGATGATGAAGTTCATCCCTCATGCATCATAATGCATTTGCACCAGTCATGAGCCCCAGATTTGTGTCTGGTTACCAATTTACTAATCCAAGTCCTACTCCTGTCCCCACTGAAGTCAGTAGCAAAATTTGCATTCACTCCAATGGAGTAGGATTGTGCTGTTTGTGACTAACTGGTAGATCAGACTACCTGGGTATTGGAGAGCATTCATGAAAGGGTTATGGGCCTGATGAATATAGAGAATAGTCCAAAATAATGGCCTAATGAGAAGTCCAGGAAGATAGCATATAAATGGATATATCTAGTTTGTAATTATTGTTCCCCACCTCTGCACCATCATTTGATGTAATATGAGCTGCATAGGTGGCCTTACACTGGAGCAGAAATGCTTTTATTTAAAATAAATAAAAATAGCATCTACTTTCCTGTCGTGTAAATCCATATCCACCAGAGCACAGAGAGACTCTCCTCCGCAAACACCCTTTCATGTGCTCATGATAACAATGTCTGGAAGTACAAGGGACACGTAAGGCATGAATGGATGGGGAGAAAAACTGTGCAGGATACAGTGTTTACTCTGTGCAACTACTGAGACACCTTGGCACCTGCCCTAGAGAGCAGTTTCCCTATCTGACCGCTTTGAGTACTGCTTACCCCTGTGCAGGATCAATACCTTTGTTTCTGAATTATGTGATTTCAGAGTAATCTCTCACTGAATACCATTGAATAGGTTCATGCTTGTGGGCTTGTTAAATAACAGATATCTGAATACTTTACTTTCATCTGTGTCAAAATGGCCACTTCAAAAACATGCATTGCATGCCACTAGAATGTTTAATATAAGTTGCCAAAAGATGCCAGAATAACTTTAGTTAATAAGTAAATATTTTTTCATAAGAATAGTGAAATCATATTTACACAACTTGGTGGGCTATTATAGACTTATATAATTTGTTCTAAAAGGTAGAGTCCATTGTTTACCCTGCTCATTTCATGTTGACAATATAATCAGTATTACGCTGATACTTCCTTCAGATAAACTTAGTTTAATTAATTAGGAGGAGTAGAGAAAGGTTTAACTATATATTTAATTTAGGTATTATTTATTTTGCATGAATACTTTTGTTCAGCTAATACATGACTTTGAAATATTAAAAAATAAAACATACCTTTATTGAATTATACCTAATATAAACATGAACTTTTAAGAGAAGACTGTTTTAAAAAACTCATTAAAAGCAGGATGTGGTGGGACGGGAGCACTCTGTATGACTGAATTTCAATCAGACCATTACAGTTATTTTGTTTTAGTATTTCTTATATGTAAAGTCCCTTGTTTCCCCATAAGGAAGAAAGAAAAACAAAATTTCTCATTTGAAATAATGCATGAGTAAGGCCCTACCAAATTCATGGCTATGAAATCTGGTCTTTTGTGTGCTTTTTACCCTATACTATACAGATTTCACGGGGGAGACCAGCGTTTCTTAAATTGGGGGTCCTGACCCAAAAGAGAGTTGTAGGGGAGTCACAAGGTTACTTCTGCGTTGCCTTCAGAGCTGGGCGGCTGGAGAGCGACGGCTGTTGGCCAGGTGCCCAGCTCTGAAGGCAGCGCCCCGCCAGAAGCAGCGCAGAAATAAGGGTGGCAATACCATACCATACCACCCTTACTTCTGCGCTGCTGCTTTCAGAGCTGGGCAGCTGGAGAGTGGCGCCCGCTGACTGAGGGCCCAGCTCTGCAGACAGCAGCTCTGCCTTCAGAGCTGGGCTCCCAGCCAGCAGCCTCTGCTCTACAGCTACCCAGCTCCGAAGGCAGCACCGCCGCCAGCAGCAGTATAGAAATAAGGGGAATAGTACTACAACCCCCACCTACAATAACCTTGCGATCACCTCCCCCCAGCTCCTTTTTGGGTTAGGACCCCTACAATTACAACACTGTGAAATTTCAGATTTAAGTAGCTGAAATCATGAAATTTATTATTTTTAAAATCCCATGACCATGAAATTGACCAAAATGGACCGTGACTTTGGTAGGGCCCTATGCATGAGTTGCTGTTATTGGTCCAAAGGGATATAAGTGGTACACTTACAGTTCCTCAGAGGAGATTACAATTTCTTCGGGAATGATCCTTCAGAGCAAATGTGTTTCTAACATCTAAGCATATTCTACTGTCACTACAATCCTGGCCCCATTGATATCAATGGCAAAGTTCCTCTTGACTCCAGTGGGGCCAGAAATACACCCTTGTTTCACAGATGATAAACACAGATGATAATTGCAGCTGATAAACAGCACTATCTGTTAGGTATTTTAATACACTGGGGAGTCTTTAATGTGATTTGCAAGTATAAAAGACTTCCAGCTCATTTAAAAATGATACATAAAATTATGTACCTATATTTATGGTTTATTGGTACAGTGCACCATATTGATGGAATTTTGTGTATTTATGGTATTAAATGCTATCTTATATACATGTTATCAGTGCACAGAAAAATATAAACCTGGATATTATTAAACCTG
>NW_020664419.1:60689779-60706508 GCF_002925995.2 Terrapene triunguis | reverse complement strand
AAAAAAAAAAAAAAAAAGCCGCGATCGCGATCTAAAAAAAGCCGCAATCGCGATCTGCGGCGGCAACTCGGCGGGAGGTCCTTCACTCCCAGGCGGAGTGAGGGACCGTCCGCCAAATTGCCGCCGAATACCTGGAACTGCCGCCCCTGTCCGGAACGGCCGCCCCAAGCACCTGCTTGAGAAGCTGGTGCCTGGAGCCGGCCCTGAGTGCAATGTCTTACCACATTTTCGTTTCCAGGCTTATATTCCAGTTCATAATTGAAAGAGAGTAGTCTTGCAGACCATCTAGCAATACGATATCCTGCTCTTCCCAATCCTTTCATGGTGAGCAATGTCGTCAAAGGGCTGTGGTCTGTGCACAACTTGAACATGCGGCTCCACAGGTAAGTTCTCCATATTTCAGTAGCCCAGACACAAGCAAGTGCTTCTTTTTCAACTGTAGAATATTTTCTCTCAGCATTACTTAGTGTCCTTGAAGCAAATGCAACAGTCCTCGCAGTGTTGTCCTCATGAAGTTGTATGAGGACAGCCCCAAGTCCATAATCAGAAGCATCGGTAGTTACAATTGTGGGCAATGTGGGACTGAATAGTGCAAGTACTGGACTATGTCCAATCAAGTCTTTCACCCTTTCGAAACTAGCTTGTGCATCCGTTGTCCACACTAAGGTTGAACTTCTCCGTAGTAATTCTCGTAACGGTTCAATGACAGAAGCATAATTGGGAATGAATTTTGCATACCAGGAGGTAAGACCCAAGAAGGAACGTAAGGTTTGCAAATCTGTTGGAGGAGGAGCATTTGAAATTGCCAGGATATGATCTGGATCAGGTTTTAGTCCAGCCTGTGAAATTGTATGCCCCAGAAAGGAGAGTTCAGTTTGTCTAAATTTGCATTTGGACCTATTGAGCTTGAGGCCTGCTTTGCTGATGCAGTTTAGTAGACTGCAGGTTATTGTCATGCTCCTCAGTAGTATTTCCAAACACAATAATATCATCCAAATAGCACTGAACTCCATGTTGATTCTTCAGAATCAATGACATCATTTTTTGGAAGGCACTTGGGGCTGATGCGAGACCATATGGAACACGTTTAAAACGAAATAGTCCCTCATGTGTAATAAATGCTGTGAGGTCTCTGCTATCTTCATGCAACATAACCTGGTGGTATGCGCTCTGCAAATCAAGAGTAAAAAACATCTTTGCTCCATGGAGTTCTGCAAATACTTCTTCTATGTGAGGAAGAGGATGGCTGTCAATCACAATAGCTTTATTTGGCTCCCTTAAGTCCACACAAAGGCGAATGTCTCCACCCTTCTTCTGCGTCACTACTATAAGTGAAACCCATTCCGAGGAGTTAATCTCTTTAATAATATCCTTTTGAACAAGTTTTCTAAGTTCCTCTGAAACAGCTTCCCTGACTGAAAATGGTAAGCGCCGTAATTTCTGTCATACAGGCATCACATTATTCCGCATTTTAACTTTATGCAGAAACCCATAAGCACAGCCGAGTTTCTCCTCAACCTGGAGTTGGGTCCCAGCTGAAACTGGTGTGTGTACCGCAAGAGCGCTTTGCTGAGGAAGATCAATTCGTCCATTAACTACCCTGAGATTTAAAGCAGCTAATAAATCTCTGCCAAGGATAGCAGTGCCTTTATGGACAATGTAGAACTCCGCAGTTACACAGCGATCACCAAAAGTAACTTTTGCTGGCAGGCAGCCATGTACTGGAATATGGTTTTTCAAATAGCACACCAAGTGAAGTTTGGGTTCAGTAAGAGGCACATCTTTAAAGTAACGCAAATAGATGGAATCAGGTAGTACAGATACTGCTGAGCCAGTGTCCAACGTTAGCTGAATAGAGTGTGATTTGCCTGAGGGTATGGCAGAAACATTTACAGTGCACTTTGTGTGTTCTGGAATATGTGCAGTAGTGATTTTGTCCACACTCAGCACAGTAACATCTGGTATTGTAACTGCATGCACCTGTTGATTGAACTGGCTGCTGCGACATACTTTAGCAAAATGCCCAATCTTTTTGCAATGATTGCACTGAGCTACTTTTGCTGGACATCCTGTGTAGTTTGCAAAATGTTGTGGGGATCCACAGCGAAAGCATGCTTTTACTGTATTTTGCATTTACTGATTCAGTGGCTTTTCATTAGTTTTCCTTTTGCAATTGTTTGTCTGCAGTGATAGTGAACTTTTCTGCAAACGAGTCACAGCCCGGACTGGGCCTCCTGTACCCTGGCTCATTATTTTGGCTTCAGCTGTAGCTGACTCAATCTGAGTAGCAATGGTTATTGCTTTTTCTAGTGTAAGTTGTGGTTCTAGAAGTAAGCATTCTCTTACATGAAGCATTGTTGTTTTCTCAATGAGCTGGTCTCTAATCATCTCATCTGCCATATTCCCAAAGTCACAAGTTACAATCAGACTCCTCAGGGAAGCCATATACTGCGTTATAGTCTCCCCTGGTTTCTGCTCATGCTGGCAAAATCTGTAGCGATTAGCTACTACATTCACTTTTGGCACAAAAAAGTTCTTTAATGCAGTGAGTGCAGTCTCATATTTATCATCTGCAAGGGGAAAAGTGTAAAATATACGCTGCCCTTCTGCTCCAAGGCAGTGGATTAGCAGAGCACGCTTTCTTACTTCAGAAATCTCTGTAGCACTGATTGCAAGCAGATAAGTCTCAAACATACGGCTCCAGACAGTAAAAGCAATTGGAGGCTCACCTGGGCTTTGCAGAAAGGGTGCAGGTGGGTTCAGAGGCAGAAGATCCATCCTTGTCGCCAAAATGTTGTATCCACCAGGCAAAGTATTAACAAACTTCAACAGAACTTTATTTACAGTGGAAGTCTCTTTTCCAAGCTGTAGCTGCACACTCTGTAACTCTCCCAGCCTCCTCAACTCCTCCACCCTCCTTCCTGTTTCCTGTCCTTTCAGACTCCCAACAGCCAGTGCTCCCAGTTCTAATAATCACATGCAGCATCTAAACACCACAAGATACTACTGATCTCTTTCCAAAACTGAGCTGAGATTGCTGAACAGGGGGCAGTACAGAGTGATGGCAGATGGTACAGAGAAGCAGCAGGTTCAAGGTGATGGATGGCACAGAGTGGGGGCTGTAGCAGCTGCAGGTTCTCTACAATTACAGATGGCACAGTGGTGGTGGCACCTTGAAGATGATGGACAGCGCAGAGTGGTAGCAGATCAAGGCAGCTTGAACTGAAGCCATGGAGAGAGTGGCAGCCTAATCAAGGCATTCTGGTACAGGCCTGCTTACCCAGCAATTAAAGCTGGGTTAGGTAGGAGAGTCCCCAAAGCAGCACAGGTGGTATCAACCTGCTAGAATCCTTGGACCTTTCCAGACCAGCACAGCTATCTGTGAGTGGGGAACTGGGGAGGAGGGAAGTGGCCAGAACACATCAGCCACTCACAACAGCCAAAGGAGGACTGAGGTTGGGGCTACTGTTGGGACACTGTGGGGGAAGAGAGTCTGACATCATAGAATTTGTTAATTGCTGGTCTTCCCAAATTCATGCTGTTATCTTCATCCCCTCTTCCCCCTAGTAAAGTTTTCTTTGTTGCAACCCCTGGACTCAGTGCTTGTGAGTGGGGAAGAATTGCCCAGTATGGGTGCCCAGGGTCCCAGGTTTCTGGGTGGGGTTTTGGGCTGGTGTTATTTATATCTTTAAGGACACCCTTAGAAAATTGAACTGGGCTGTTTTGCTGCCATCAACACCTGGCAGAAAGCTTACACACATATACATAAATCTAAGTTCAGAAACATTAAGTGATCCAGGTCCAAATCTTCAAAGTTATTTAGGCACCTAACTTCCATTGAAACTGTATGCTGTTTAAATAGCTATCCACTTTTCTCATATATTGTTTTTTTATATTAATCCCTTTAGTCCTGGTTTACCATCTGTGATAGGGTATTCTGTCCCTTTAAGGGAAGTGGGGTCTAGAGATCAGCCCATGCATCTAGCATGGCCCTTTAAGATTCTGGGAGGTCTGGTGTATGCAAGGACCTAGGAAATAGGAGATATTGGAAGAGAGGAAGCCATCCCAGGGAATAAGTAGGGTTGGGGGGGAATGGGGGGAAACTGTTACTATTTCTTTAATAGTAACTAGGAGCCTGGCAGAGTGGGCAGGGCAAGGCTCCCTTCTCTTCCAGCCAACTGGGTTTGGGAAATGGACCAGCATCAATACTGCCTCCTCCCTCATAGCAGGGGGTTTGCTTGCTGAGCCTTCCAAGCTAAAGGCTGATGGAAGTGAGGGGGGAAGGTCTAGCTGGAGGACAAGCTGGCTGAGGCCCTACAGCTGGCCTGAATTACAACCAACTCCAGGAGGAGGACTTGGGACTCCTGTCTTAAAGGGAGCATTAATGATGGAAAATACATCTCAACTCCACAAGGAGAGCTGGGAGGCTCCTTCCTTAAGGAGAGAGAAAGTGACTCTCTGAAGTATAACCCAGCGCTAGGAGGAGGTCTGGGGACTCCTAAATGTAGGGAAAAGAAAATCTAGCTGGATTCTTATATGGACCCAGAGTGGGTGTGAACTAGAGAGACTAGAAATAGTTTGTACTCGGTAAAAAGAGTTAATAAAGCAGACCTCATGAAGGGAGTATTTCTCTGAAATAATCCGGTCTGGGCGATTGACTGAAAGAACCTGAGTGGGTGCTGAGGCAATGCACCTGCAGGGCCACAAGGAACATGCTTGAGAGCAGCGTGGGGGTCACATCACCACTTAGCTGGTGTCTTCCCTGACCGTTCTCTTATCATCAGTGTGATAGGACACAGCTGGAGCATTTGGCAAGGGAGTTTTCCTGCATTTACCTGGAATGATCAGCTGCCATCAAGTGGTTTATATATGTAAGCAAGACCAAATGAAGGAAAAGTATCCTTGTTTTAAATCAATGCAAAAAAACTATTGATTTCCCGTTATCATTTCGCCTGCAGAAAATTATGTCCTAACACTGATGTTGACGCCAATGTAAAAAACACATAGTAGAAGTGGATGAGAGATTTGGTGAAAAAAGTCAGGTTTACACATGCCTGTTCTAATAGTTAGTAATGGGGGGGGAAGGAGGGGAGAGCCAGGAAAATTGAAAATATATAAAATATGGTTTTACTGCACATTATTTATTTGTGAGAGAAGGTAGGTCCTGTGAGAGAATGTATGTGGAGAAGCTAATCTCCACAACAGTCGGTCTGTTTCTAATAGACACCCTGTATTAGAATGAATACAGTCTATTTAAGCATGAAGATGCAGAAACAAGCTATTCAGGAAGAACTCCCTAATACAGTAAAAGCTTTGTTATCTGGCATGTTATCTGGCATGTTGGATGATTCAGAAGGCACTTCAGGATCTTGCAGTGCCTCAGGGTCATCATTATTAACATCAATTATTATTGTAGATGTAGGAGGTGTAGGAGATTGGGCTGAATCTGTAATGATCCTATGACACACCCTGGAAGCTGCTTTTTGGAATAAATCCCTGATATCAACTTGCTTACTTGTCTTCTGCCTCTTTTGCATAAAAGTAGAGTGCAGAATGTGCAATTGCATAACCTCCTGGGCAGTATACTTGTCCCAGTTACTAGATTGAAGATTTGTATTGGGAGATATCAGAAATGCTGGTTAATAGAGCTTTCCAGTTGATAAAGTGCCGGATAACACAGCTTTTACTGTAGTAAATTGTAGTGAAAGTGACATCACTTAGGATATTTAAAACTAGACTAGACAAAGCTCTAGTAAAAGTACAATATGCCTTGGACTAGCATAGAGATGAACTATGTGTTTTTAATTAGTCTTTTCTATCTTAGGCTCTTACTATTCTCTGATCCATCTTAGATCTATACACCCATCATCATGTGCTCTAATGCACAAAGGACGAGGGGCAAGAACAAGAATATGGATAAGGAAGCAGTGTGCAAAGGTGTACAAAGGACAATGAGGTCGATCAAAATGCTTTGATATCACACTATCTGAATGTCTTTGTCTAGGTATTTATGTTATGCTTTTCATTGTATTTTGTCAACACAGAATGACAGTGACAAAATTAGGGCTGGGTGAGCTAATTTTGCCAGTTTTGAAATATACATAAACATCCTGGGTTCATAGATTCCAAGGCCAGAAAGAATCATCATGATCATCTAGTGTGACCTTCTGTGTAATGCAGGCCTTCATTAGCTCTTTTGGCCATAGCATTTACTGGGAGCTCATGTGCAGACGATTATCCACCATGACCCCCAAATCTTTGGTTTGATAGTTTTCTTGAACTCAATTGTTACTTGGTTCAAATTCTGCTTAGAGGTGACTGAAAAATGGACCTGAGAAGGGTCTGAATTTTGGAGATCTGTACAGAAGTGAAGCACTTGGGCTATTTCAGGACTTGACATATGGAACTGGGGCACAGGTGGTCTGGCCTAGCAGTCACTGCTGGGCTGAGTTTGCTCACCAGGGACAGTAGTTGCTGGGCAGGAGTTGGAGGAATTGCAAGAGCCAGGTTCTGTAAGCAAGAGTCAAGGTCAGAGTCAGGCTGGAGTCGGAGCTCAAGTAAAGTCTGGCAGTGCTGCAGGCCAGTCTGTTGTGATTGCCCAGACACCTTCCTCTGGCAAACCCTAGGGTTAAATAGGATGCTTGGCCAACCAGAGGGCCACAGGGTATCATCACTCTGGATTTCTTGGTTGATAGGTCCTCAGGCACCTTCTTTTCACAGTGCACGCTAGGTGTACCCCTGGGTGGCCTCCCAGTGGCACTGTGGGAATACCAGCAGTCTAAGGCTCAGCAGACTTGTGTTCTAGTCCCCAGCTCATTACCCCTGTACAATATGTGTATTGTTCTTCCTTACAGGTATTAATGGGCAATAGTTCTGTGTAGTTGCAGAGGAATGATCTTTGCTTTTAAAACTGCATGTTGGAGCCTTCTTGATGCTGAGCTCTGTGGTGTATAGGGGGCATGACCCCAGGGAGGCTCTCAAAACATTGTTCACCTCATGCTGCAGAAGTGCTAACAGGTCCACTAAAAGCAGAGCCCTCCACTTCTGTGATGGAATTTGCTCCAGAGCCCCCAGAAGGCTCATATATTGCATAGCCCCTTTTAAGCCTTCTATTAATGTCGTGAGAAGAATAGAGGGGTTTTGTGTGGGCCCTCTGTGCTATGATGAATTTCACCCTTTCTGAGATGGGGAGAGGATTTGGGACATAGGGCAGGTATGAATAAAAGCACTACTACTTTTAGCAGCCTGTTAGGAATTCTGTCCTTTTACTTCCTTCCTTCCTTATAATTGTTCCCTGTGACAAACTCATTGGGGTTACTGTAGTTTGTGATGTGTTTGATGGCCTTTCATAATTGCTTGAAGCATGTGCTGTAGTACTGAGGTGGTTCTGAGGGGGCTTAGTAGTGGCTCTTTTTTAGTGCAGATGTAATCGGAGAAGATCTTGTTTTAGCAATTTTGGAATCAGTTAGTGTATGAGAGGACGAGATGTATGATAAGTTAGCAGAAGAAAAGAAAATAATTGTGACAGGCATCATAGTTTAAATAATGTAACATCAGTTTTCCTTTAAACCCCATTATATATAATAAAACTTCTGTTGTGCTAGCACCAAAAAATTGATTTCTGTTGTCCTACAAAGTATGGAAGTCAAGAGCATTTCTTGGTTGAAGTGGGCCCTAAAAAGTTGCTAACATCTCTAACATAGTGGGGATATTATTCTTCTATTATGAGTCCTTTTGCTCTTCTTGACCAGGATGTTAGAACAATCAAAGACGAGAACGCCTCATGGTGACAGAGTAGGTTTTACACTGAACCTAGTGTGTATGGGACTTTGGGAGTTCATTTGAGGGTTTTGGGATACCCATACCGGGTAAGTGTGATCAATTTAACTCATAGTTAGCTACCTAACTATTGTCTCTCAGAAGTTGGTGCAGTGTCTTCTGTCTCTTTGGCTCATCTATTAGGACTGGTAACGCATACTTTGTCCTCAGCGTGTGCTGTTGCACTGTGCTTTCAGTTGGCACCCTTTACTGTTGCTGCCTCTCATCTGAATGCCTGTAGAATCAAATCCATGTGTACTTCTGCAAGACACCCCAAGTGGATGGGGAGGAAAAGGCATGGCCATGGACTTCAACACACACACACACATGCATACTGGTCATTTGAGCTACCTGGAGCACAGTAGGAATGCGCAGAAACCCTCTGAATGGATGCAGAAGCACACATATTTCTCTTGCATGCTGGAGAATTCCAGGAGGAAATTGTCTTCTGATGCTTCCTTGGAACAGTGGAGATCCACATTACCCCTAGTATGGGACTGTGCTTTAATGACACCGTTGAGCTGTACTGAATTTGCATGCTTTCAAAGGGCATGATACCCTCCTCCCCCTCTTCTATATCCTTTTCATGTGGTGTTTACTACTGTGCACTTTTTTGTGCAACTGGGGATAATGAGGCCCTTTGGCTTTAACTTTCTCCCCTAGAGCCACATGCTTATGAGAACTTTCAGTTCACCCTACAAGCATATTTTCAAAATCCAGCAACATACTGCACTGTGCAGTATTAACAGTATTCTGCTCAGACAACTTGTTATGTAAGATAACTGAATTTGTAATTAACAGAATCAAGTACACCATGGGTGAAATCCTGGCCCTATTGAAGTCAATGAGAATTTTCCAATGGACTTCACTGGGGCTTGGATTTCACCCCATGGCTTTAAAACTGCCATCTGATATTGTACATGCTCCACCATGCACAAATACTGCACCCTTTGGGCTCGACACTGATATGCAATAAACTGATATGTAAGAATCAACATTTGTATGAAATGCTTTTGAAAGATATAAAACAGCACACACCTTCAGATCTGATATATGAAGCAGTCTCTTAAAATAGTGCCTAAGATTCATTAGGTTACGCTAAATCCATGAAACATTTCAGTGGCATTACATATCTCATTCCCCTCCAGCGTTGGAGAGTTGGCAACAGAACTATTCTAGGGAGTATCTGCCTCAAATGCCAGCAATTCATTTAAAAGTTTTGTAGTTACAAACCACAGTAGAGTGCTTTGAACATATAATAATATTTTTATAACTCATAATGTTTGCTTGCTTGAGAGACCAGTCATTAGCACTAAAGTATTTCCAAAGATGTAGCTGCCATAGAACCTGTTTTTAAAAACAAAATCAAAGAGATATGAAGATTTATAGTTCATAGGCCAGATTCTAATCTCAGTTAAACAGCTGTAAATCCAGAGTAGGTTAATATGTATTTACATTTAACAGATGAGAAGGCCTGATTCTCAATTGGTGTACATCAGAATAGTTCCATGAAAGCCAATGCAGCTACATTAATTTATACAATTTAAGAATTTGGTCCTCTGAGAATTTGGCTACATTTCTTTAATAAGTAATATGTATCTACTATAGCTACATGAATTACCTCACCACATAAAATAACTATTGGATATCAAATATAATATTCTGCACTACTGTTTGACTAGAATTACTCTTAGAAAGCTATAGTGTATAGCAGAGGTGAAGAAAGTTTGGCAAACAAGGACTAATCTGAAAACCATAAGTTTATTTCTCTGTTTACATATTAGGTCTCCATGTGGCTCATCTTGCTTAAAGATGAGTTTATATGAGCTCTTGAGCTAGATCAAAAAGAGGGTCACCAGGAAATCATCACTGGTTTAGTGCCACTTGGAATCTAACAGAAGAAGCAGCAGTGATATTGGAATAAGCACTTGATTAGGCTGAATTTTTCTATGAAATATTTGTGTGAATTAGGCTAATAACAGCTGGGTGTTAGAATATGTTGAAAAGAGAAAGGTGGCAAAAGAAGAAAGTGATGTTTTTATTTATTAGGAAAATAGTTAAAGTCATGGTAATTTCAGATAGTTGGTGGGGCACTAAGCAGAGAACTTGCCCAGGAATGAACAGCAGGAACTTCCTGTTTATTTTCAGTTTACTATAGATTGTAAACTCTTCTTTGCAAGGAATCCATCTCTATCTGTATAGTAAAATGCCATGTGTATTTAAGGTACTATAATAAATACTAATAGTATACATTTTCATAATTCATGTTATTGTGGAAAGAGATGAGAAGTTTTGGGTTTCTCAGATCATGAGAATATTGGAATATTAATAATAAAAGTGTCTCTCATTTGGATAGGTAATTCAGCATAGCTAAGATTAATTTTACCTATAGAAGAGTATTTTTTTGGCTGTTGTCACTGAACATGTGGCTTGCAATATGGAATTCAGATATTCAAGGGGCTTCATGTTTTGTCTCCTCATTGAGCTCCACTTCAACTCACTTTTGTGACTCAGAGTATAATCTGCCCCTCTCTGGGTAATGTTGTTTTAGTATAAGAAATTTATACTGGATGTTAAGGTGGTGAACTATACTCACCCTTTCACTTAATGAGAATCCCACCCAAGGCTGAATTTAATTCAATATATTAAAGCAAAGTTTCCTCTGTATTAAAGTTCATTTTACACAGAAAGCCTCAAAATTAGATAATTTACACTCATTTGCAGCCAAATTTTCAAAATGGCCATTGATCCTGGACACCCTAGTTTTTGAGATCCCAATTTGAGACATGTTAAGATATTTCAAGATGTGCACCCAAAATAAGTAACCACGTTTGAAAACTTTGGCCATAATACTCTATTATCATGGAGATTGGATGCTTCATAAATAGGAGGAAGATATACCTAATCTAATCTTTAATGCTTAGGTTTTACTTCAGTTTTACAGCTGCCCAGCAGTATGTTGCAGAGAGTAGAGGTTCACTTTTTTCCAATGAGTTTCTTCAGAAAGGCCTCCTAGTGAAGTAGGAATTCTCAATGGTTATTTCTTGAATATGCATCTGGTAGGCAGAATCAAGTGTGTTCAGTTTTCACTACATTCTTTTTAGATCCAGAAGTTTGGGGTGACTTTTATCTTAAAGAGCTACTCAACCTGATGGGTTTTTCCAAGTTCTTTCAGCTCTAATATTGCTGTCTGACAACTTATAGCAGAGGATTTGTTACTCAAGGCATAGGGACTTTTGCAGTGGTTTCATTACATTTGATATGTTAGACCATTAATGAATATTTGTTTCTGGTATCTGGCAGGACTAGTAACTATCAAGTTTGGAATTGTAAACATCCAGAGAAAATTCTGTAAATACGGTATCTATAACACTTTTTAAATATCAAGCACTTAGTACATTTTACTATTTGTGTCCAATTAAGAGTTACTGGCTTTAATTATTTCAGAACCATTAAAATCATTTGCAATAGATATTAGAAAGATACAAATTATACGGTCAATACTTCTGAAATTGATCACCTCTGGCTTTTCCAATGAATGGTACAATCTATATATTTCTCTTTATATTTGTGACGAAGTGGGGATTTTCCCTTGTCATGTTGTATGTGAGTCTTACTGTTTTTCATGAATGCTGTGTGTGCCTCAGTTTTCCTGTGTATTGCATCAATGTCTAGGTGGTGGGAATAAGCATGTGTGACTTTTGTGGGGGCTGATCCAGCTGCTATGGCCGCCCCTTCGTGTAACCTGAGACCCAGGAGGGGAATGGGACCAGGTGACTCTTGGCCCAGGAAGTGAGACAAAGGCCGGAGGAGGAGCAACAGGCAGGGCAGGGTCCAGGCAGCTGGAAGCGAGTCAATCTCCGCTGGCTTGGGGAGCAGGGGGAGGACCAGAGCCCTGGCTCTGGGCTCCCCTCCCCCCAAGATGGACTTGGCTGAAAGTCACTGATTTCTGTGCTGACAAGTTCTGTTCTACGCTGTGTTCCTGTCGACTAATAAACCTTCTGTTTTACTGGCTGGCTGAGAGTCACGTCTGACTGGGGAGCTGCCCAGGCGGACTCGCTGAGGGAAGTGCACAGCGTGAAAAGGGATGCTGAATGCTCTGAGGTCAGACCCAGGAAGGTCAACACTGTGTAAGCTTCTTGCCCTGGAGACAGTATGCTCAGAGAGAGGAGGCATGCTCCCCCAGAGTCCTGACTAGCTTCATATGGAGTAGTTCCAGAGCAATGCCCTGGTGACCCCGTGACAATATTAGCCAACTAATATTGGGACTGCTCCCGTGAGCAAAGTCAAGCACATATGTAAGGGCTGGTCCACACTAACCCCCCAGTTCGAACTAAGATACACAACTTCAGCTACGTGAATAACGTAGCTGAAGTCGAAGTATCTTAGTTCGAACTACAAGGTACTTACCGTGGGTCCACACGCGGCAGGCAGGCTCCCCCGTCGACTCCGCGTACTCCTCTCGCAGAGCAGGAGTATCGGTGTCGACGGCGAGCACTTCCGGGATCGATTTATCGCGTCTAGACAAGACGCGATAAATCGATCCCAGAAGATTGATTGCTTACCGCCGAACCCGGAGGTAAGTATAGACGTACCCTAAGTGTAGGACTAGAACCTAAAGTTATATGTATCATCTCGAGGCATTATTTTGACTTCTTCAGTGGTCACAGACAAAAAGAAATATGAGGCAACAGGTTAATTTAAAGGGTTCTGGTTGTATCTAAAAGGTGGTCTCCATCAGAAAAGTTAGACTAATTCCCAAATCATTTTCTCTGATTATCAGTTGTGGGTATGCATTTTGCTTATTGTATTGCCAAAAGCTCCTGAGAGAGATGTAAAGTGTTAAATATATGTTGGGAATTTTTACTTGCATACATAAATACAGAAGTGGATGGGATTTTTTTTAGCACTAATTTTTTACCTTGCCTTTTCCATCTTCATCTTACTGATTTGAATAAGGAAGAAAAGGAGGTAAAGCTAAAAGCATGGGCTCCCTCTGCTGGCTGCTAGTGTTGCTTTGAGTCCCTCTGTCAGTGAATTAGCAGGGACGCTAAACAATATTAAGATTGAGAAGACAGGACTGCAGCCTGCTTTTAACGGTAATATTATGGGACAAAATGTAATGTGGGTGTTGAAAATAGGTTTAATCTTACTTTTAAAATATTTTTGCTATGTATCGATTTGCTCTTGAAATAGTGGAGATGATGATGTAGTACCATCTTACATGAGTGGTGTTGCAGCAGAACAATCATACACAGAAGGAAGATGCTAGGCAGGACCAAGTTTTCCCCAATGTTCATCACCCTCTGCAATTTAAGGAAAGTGATACCATCACTTGATCCTAATGCATGAGGATAGGAATAAAATTCGAAATTATCTGGACAAACCGGAGAAATGGTCTGAAGTAAATAGGATGAAATTCAATAAGGACAAATGCAAAGTACTCCATTTAGGAAGGAACAATCAGTTGCACACATACAAAATGGGAAATGACTGCCTAGGAAGGAGTACCGCAGAAAGGGATCTGGGGGTCATAGTGGACCACAAGCTAAACATGAGTCAACTGTGTAACGCTGTTGCAAAAAAAGCGAACATCCTTCTGGGATGTATTAGCAGCAGTGTTGTAAGTAAGACATGAGAAGTAATTCTTCTGCTCTACTCCGCGCTGATTAGGCCTCAACTGGAGTATTGTGTCCAGTTCTGGGTGCAACATTTCAGGAAGGATGTGGACAAATTGGAGAGAGTCCAGAGAAGAGAGACAAAAATGATTAAAGGTCTAGAAAACATGACTTATGAGGAAAGATTGAAAAAATTGGGCTTGTTTAGTCTGGAAAAGAGAAGACTGAGAGAGGACATGATAACAGTTTTCAAGTATGTAAAAGGTTCTTACAAGGAGGAGGAAGAAAAAATATTGTTTTTCTTAACCTCTGAGGATGAGACAAGAAGCAATGGGCTTAAATTGCAGCAAAGGAGGTTTAGGTTGGACATTAGGAAAAACTTCCTAACTGTCAGGGTGGTTAAGCACTGGAATAAATTGCCTAGGGAGGTTTTGGAATCTCCATCATTGGAGATTTTAAGAGCAGGTTAGACAAACACATGTCAGGAATGGTCTAGATAATACTTAGTCCTGCCTTGAGTGCAGGTGACTGGACTAGATGACCTCTCAAGGTCCCTTCCAGTTCTATGATTCTATGATTCTTGCTTAAATCTCAAAAGAAAAGTGAGTTCCCCACTCTGGCCACCTCCAAGATCTCTGGGGAAAATGCTCTAGGAAAAAATTCCTTCAAGACCCCAATGTAGTAGTTAGTTTCAACTTGTGCATACAAATAAGAATTCACTCTAATTCAGCATCTTGTCACATTTATACCCTGAGATACTATTGATGTCCAATCATAAAACGGTGGTTGCATAGATCCATTTCTTCCTTCTCCACACCCAGCAAACCTTTGCAAGGAGAAAAGTATAGGACAGACTAAAGTGTGAGGCTAGCTAGCTCCATGGCCCCAGTGGAAACAGCCAAAGTCTACTGCACCTGCTAATGTCTGGCAGCAGATGCTTGAGGAAACCACACACAACTCACTTCAAAAGCAAGAATAACAGGGATCGGCAACCTTTGGCACGTGACCTGCCAGGGTAAGCCCGTTGGCGGGCTGGACCGGTTTGTTTACCTGCTGCGTCTGCAGGTTCGGCCAATCATGGTTCCCACTGGCTGCGGTTCGCCGTTCCAGGCCAATGGGGGCTGCGAGAAGCCGTGGCCAGCACATCTCTCGGCCCACGCCGCTTCCCCCAGCCCCCATTGGCCTGGAAAGGCAAACCGCGGCCAGTGGGAACCGCGATTGGCCGAACCTGCAGACACAGCAGGTAAACAAACTGGCCTGGCCCGCTAGGGGCCTTACCCTGGCAAGCCATGTGTCGAAGGTTGCTGATCCTTGAATAAAGAGTGTTATGTCCCCCTCTGCACTCGGTGATCAACTGGCAATGCCTTACATGCCTACAGAATGAAGAAAAGGGTGTGTGTGTGTGTGTGTAAAGCACTATACTTGTTCACACATTGTGGGTCACGGTTACCAGAGGCCACTACTCTCCCTCCCATGCAGGTGAGAGGGGAACGGTTGGACAGAGGCAGGGAGTGAGTGGAGATGTGACTCCATCTCCAGGCTCCCACAGATATTTTTGAGCACAGCTAAATAGGCATTGAAAGGGGAAGTAAGCTGTACCAGACTAAAGGTTGATATGGCTTTTTTTCTCACCCCCATCCCCTCCCTACCCCCCGAGAAGGGGGAACTGGGAGTGAAGTGTGACTCTCTGTTCGTGAACAGATTCTAGGTGACACTGAAACTCAATTCACATCTGAAGAGTTTCAGTGATTAGTGAAAAGAAATGGTATCAAACACATCACATCAGCTCCTCACTGCAATGTCCTGGGTTTTGAACCCAGGCCTGGGAGTCCCTAGAGGGGTGCTGTATCCTAGCCTCCATCCAACATCTACTGAAACCTGGTAGGCTGAGAATCTACTAGGACTATAGCCTCAGCCAAGGCATAACCCACAGGAGCCTTGATTGGTGGTTCACCTGGCTCCACTGATTAGCCAGCTATGCTATTTAAACCAGAAGGAGGCACAAGAAGTTTTTCTGAGTAACAAGGTGATTTTCTGTTGTGGCTGTATTGGATTGTGCTTGTACCTGCCACCTGCATGTAACACTGTTCCTGATTCCTGCTCTGCTCCTGCACCCAACACTGTTCCTAATTCCTGCCTCAGCTCCTGTTCCCACCATGCTCCTCCTCCAGGCTTAATCCTTGCTTCTCCTCCAGTCACTGCCCTTATGCCTTGCCTCTGATCCTCAGTTACCAGTCCTGGCTCTGACCTTAGCCTCCAACGTTTGACTCTGGCTTGACCCTTGGCTCTGGCATTTGGTATCTGACCTTGGCTCTGACTTTCAGCTTCAATTCCTGGCTCTGGTTTCACCCTTGGCTCTGGTAACTGGCAGTTGACTCTGGTGCTGTCCCTTGGCTTTGTTCCCTAACCTGGATGCCTGCTCCATCCACTAGACCTGACTCCTGCTCTGACTGCTAGACCAGACCACCTGCATCCTGGTCCATAACACTCATCATCTTGCCACAAATGGCAAGGAAAGGCTTATCCAGACATTCAAGCAAGCGATTTGTGCTATGGTAGCTCACAGCACAAGGTAGCAATTTTTCTTTTGGCTGTACATGTTACTACATATCAGACATAAGTAATGTTGTTTATGGGATGTAATTTAATGTCAAATCTGGCCTTGTTAAACCCAATCTGCAGAGGGATTTTCTTAAGAAACAGTGCAATCAAATAACCACAAATAGTAATTCTTGACTGCACAGTTTTCAAGGGAGGAAAAGTCTTAGTAAGAGACTAGTGGCCCACACTGTCTTCTGTATTTCAAAAGCCACTAGAACCCTGCCAGAGCAGCTGTGTTCATATGTAGCTAGATGTTTCATGTGATACATGTTTAGTTATTTGGCCCCTATTGTGTCCAGGGGGTTTCTTCATATTACACATGTTGTGTAAAAAGCAAAAGGCACAACCACTGTTATAAAGTGAATTATCATGTACCTCTGCTCAACTCACCTGTACTCTGCTCTCTAAAGCAATAGTGCCCAAACTTTTCCTGTTGCACCCCTTCTTACTAGTAATGGATTCTGTCCGTGTCCCCCTCCATTATTGCACAGCCTAAATTTCCTCAGCAGAGGAGCTTGGCTGAAGGTGGAGCAGGGGATGGGGAAGGAGCTAGGGCTAGAGGTAGAGCTGGCCTGGGAGCAGAGAGGGAATGAGGGCAGAGCCAGGCTGGGGCTGGAGCCGGAGCCAGAGCTGGGCTGGGGACAGAGCAGGGCTGGGTGGTGCTCCCTGCCCAGGGCCGGCTCCAGGCACCA
>NW_020664419.1:60687541-60689679 GCF_002925995.2 Terrapene triunguis | reverse complement strand
TTTTTGTTTTTTTTGCTTGGGGCGGCAGAAATGCTGGAGCCGGCCCTGTCCCTGCCCACCCCCCATGGGAACTGGCCGGAGTCCCACCCTGTGCTGTCCCCTTCCCCACCCCAGAACATTCCTCCATGCCCCACAGTTTGGGGACTACTGCTCTAAAGGCATTGACACCTGGATGGCTTTTAACTCTCTCTAAACTTCTGAGCAGCTTCAAATCTAAAGTGCAAACAAACAGAGCAAAACAGCTCACTAGATAAATGTTTGTCTCCTGTGCTCAGATTTGGAATTTTCTTCTCCCTCAGCCCTTTACACAGCTTTGAGGGGCAGGATGGATAATATTCAAATTTGAGGTGTAATGTCTCATGACCCTGCAGGGCTAGAAACAGGGAGCCAGTTTCTCTGCTGCTAAAACTCCACTAACTTGAATTGGGTTCAGATGGATTTCCACGAGGGCACAGGATCTGCCCGGGTGGAACTCACTGTAGGATGAGGCACTTTTGACTGTGTATGACAGAAAGACTTAATACCACTACTATAAGGCCTGATCTTCTAGTTCTTACTCTGACCTTTATTCATTCAACATTTGAAATCAATGGGAGTTTTGATTGACTAAGGATTGAAGCCCCAATTCGGCAAAGCACTTCAGCATGTGTTTAAATGCTTTGCTGAATATGGATGGTTTGCTGGAGCAGGACCTGAGTAAGGAAGAGAGGACTGGGTTCTACATCCGTACATGTTTTATTTCTCTGTACGGCTACAATCTGTGGCAGAGCAGATTATTCTGCTAATCTGAGTGTCTGAATTTTTAAAAAGTGAGTATAAAAATATGCAGAGGATTTCCAGTGCTGTGTGAGTATTAGCCCATTCGATCCTATCATACAGTAAATAAAATTAAAGTGTTTTCCTTTTTAATCTTCTATGTATTTCCTGTGAAAATCTTGTGGGAGCCATATATTTATTAAACATCTATGTGTATTTTATGAAAGTTAAAATTTGTAATTATTTTTCTTTCCCATGTCTCTCTGTTTTATACAAATTCTAATATTTTTGGAAACAAGTTTGCCATAGTAAATATTGTGGGAGAGCGTCTGTGTAAAGATACGGCATCTGAGGTCTGTGACTTGTGCCCTTACACTCATTGTGTAGATCAGTGATACTCAGACTGAGCCTTGAGAGCCGCAAGTGGCTCTTTAATGTGTCTCCTGCGGCTCTTTGCAGCACATGATATTAAAACATAGTGTGATTTTAATTATCAACCACTCTAAGTTATTAACCAATCAGGATACATTAACTATGTTATTAACCAATTGTAGTTGATAAAATAATAATACTTGGTCAGTCATTTTGCTGTGAGAATAATTATATAGTAAATGAAACAATTAATTCACATTACTGTGGCTCTTTTGGGTAATGTTGATTGCTAATTTGGCTCCTGAACCAGTGAGGTCTGAGTATTCTGATGAAGATATTCCAATTTGTCAATCTGGAATCCAGCAGGTGGACCAGCATCTCTGGCTTTCTTAGGTTACTTCTGAGAGATCTTTTGAGAAAAGACTGAAGGATCGGTTTTGGAGCTTGCAAGGGCACATTTTACACGTTAGCCGAGACCAAGGACAGGCAATCAATATCTGAGACCTCTTGGTCAAATTATTTAAATAGGAAGACAAAGAAAATCTTCTTACACTGTAGCAGTGTGGATAAAGTTACTTATTGGTAAAGTGATTGTATCATTATATAGTCTCTCCATATGTAAGTTGTGAAACACAGAAATGGCAGCTAGCATTTGGGACCATTAACTAGGAGATAATTCAAGATTTATTGAGGCTCATAGTACTCACTCAGATGAGAAAGAAAGATTGGGACAGGGCAGATGGGGGTTGGAGTCAGAGTCTATACCAGATGG
This sequence comes from Terrapene triunguis, assembly GCF_002925995.2. NCBI lineage: Eukaryota > Metazoa > Chordata > Testudines > Emydidae > Terrapene > Terrapene triunguis. Next base: position 60,687,779 of record NW_020664419.1, on the reverse strand, counting down.
GTATAGTGCCGAGACATGCAGCAAGAGTAGGATGGTTGACAAAAGTGCCACCTGAAAGTAATTGCATTTGGACTTGGATAGTATGATTAAAAAAGGATTATGCATTTCATAAAATATGGATGTAATCTGGGTCCCATTAAAGTAAACAGCAAGCTCCCATTGACTTCAGTTGGAGCAGATTCAGGCCATGTAGTCTCAATTAGAGATAAGGATGAAATTACCAAAATAACTTCACTTT